>NC_090185.1:17302610-17373228 GCF_024679245.1 Pseudorasbora parva | reverse complement strand
TGTAAACAACATTTAATTAAACGGCTAAGTAAAACATTTTGAAAATGAGAAATAAACTGCTCAAAGCTCATTATGTGCTCAACTTATTAACCGAGAGATGTGCGAAGACTTAATATCTAATTAAAAAAACCTGGCGTTAGTTAGTAAATGACACCGAGCTATACGCATTAACCTTTAGAGGAGAGTTTGAGTTTTCATAAAAAAAAATGTTCTTAATATATAATAATAATATATACATAATTTTAAAGTGTTGATAATTATATATATATATTATATATATATATATATATATATATATATATATATATATATATATATATATATATATATATATATACTATTTAGCTTTTTTACAATAATGTTTATTAATAAAGTTTTATTTAACTTTGAAGTATAATAGGAACATCTATTTTGTATGGTCATATACCAAAATATTTACCAAAATATCTAGCAAAATTTGCCCAAATTATACCAAAAAAGGACACTGAGCTATAACCATTTGAGGCAAGTTGGAGTTTTCACAATAAATTACAAAAAAAAAGTTTACACATGTAACATTTAAAAAAGAAAGAAAGAAATATATATATATATTTTTGGTTTAATATTTTACTATTTTTAAAATATTTTTAATACCTCTTTATTTATTATAGAAATATAATATGAATAATTTTTTTTATTGATTATAAACCAAAATATTTACCAAAATACCTATAATAAATATAATATTTATAAATAGTTAAATAAAAATAACAAGCATTTAAAAATATTGAAATATTATTTATTTTAATAAATTATTCCAAATATTTTTTTTCTGGAAACACTAAAAATACACGTGTATAATCAGAGACAAAATTGACATTCAGTAAATTTAACCTTTGTTTATCTTATTTTATATAATGTAATATTTTTCTTTTTTCCCCAATTGTATTGTTTTACCAAATATCTACCAAAAATTGGGCCAAAATATACCAAATATATACAAAAAAATTATGTAAATGTATTATATATATATATATATATATATATATATATATATATATATATATATATAGAGAGAGAGAGAGAGAGAGAGAGAGAGAGAGAGAGAGAGAGAGAGAGAGAGAGAGAGAGAGAGAGAGAGAGAGAGAGAGAGAGAGAGAAAGAGAGAGAGAGAGAAAGAAAGAGAGAGAGAGAGAGAAGAAAGAGAGAGAGAGAGAGAGAGAAGAAAGAGAGAGAGAGAGAGAGAGAGAGAGAGAGAGAGAGAGATACACTGAAGGTGGTTGTGATACCTGTGCACTGCTGGCCTGTGATTGGCTGAGAGCCGCAGGGGGAGGGCGCTCTGGAAATGACATCTGCTCTGAACCCGGCGGCTGGAGGAAGCCAACGGTTGAGCTGTATACACACACACACACACACAGTTTGCATGAGGAACACTATAGGCCCAATCAAATCAGATGCTTTAATCTGATTGGTTAAAAGCAGATAGCACTTTTAAATGCATTGGCATGCACTGGATGCATATCGGTGTGTGTTACCTGATGCTAGAGTGTTGTGTTGGCGGCAGCATGCTGTAATACACCTGCATGTTGCCGGAGGGCGCTGGCGCCTGATTGGTCTGTCCCTGCAGCATGATCTGTTGCTGATAGGCTGCCTGTTGAACGTTCTGAGAACCTTGCTGCATGGATACCTGCCAAACGCACACGTGACTTCATTAAAAGGACTCACAGATGCCGCAAAAAAATGAAGAAATTTGCAAAATGCAGCACTAACCTGATACGGAGGCATTGTGGGATACTGCACCATAACACTCTGAATCTGATTGGCCATTCCGCCCTGAGAGCTGACTAGCGATTGGTTCTGAGACTGCTGAACTCCCATCATGCCCTGGTAGCTGGGGGGTTGACCGGGCATGACTGTCTGGAAACCTAAAATGACATTCAGACAGAAACCATTAGCATAGACAACAGCAAATCCGACAAATGACGAAGAAACAACATCTGGAAGAGAAACATTAAGGACAAAAAGCAAAAACAAAGACAGGTTTTACGCAACATTAAAGTTGTAAAGAAATTTGCAGATTAATTAGGAAAAGGCTGAAATATGTGGAATGAGCAAAGGCACTGGCTGGTGTGGAAATGAGCGGGAACAGATGGACGTTAATGATGGAGCCTTAGACAGTTTGTGGCAGTTCGAAACGATACTGAAGAAAAAGAGCCGCTAAGTTAAGTTTGTGGCATCAAATACAAGTAGACATGGCTGTGATGTCTGCAAAAATAGTTGTAATATAATAATAATAATAATAATAATAATAATAGTACTAATAGCCTTACATTTACTAGCATTTTCCAGCAAATCTGTTTGGGTACATGTGTCACCTAATTAATATCTATGAGCAAAACTGATAATGGTTAGAATAATTGGTTTATACATAATATTATTATTATTGTAATATTTCATATTTAAAAATGTTACTTCAATACTCAATTTAATACATTTTAAATGTAAAATGTAACATTTACAATTTAAATGTTTATATTTATCATACATTTGGAATATAATGATTTATTTTGACATAATAATTTTATAATACTTTTATGATAAAATGTATGTAATATTATAGGAATATTTAAATGTATAAACTAGGGCCGGGACTTTAGCGCGTTAATTAAGATTAATTAATTACGTGACTTTAATGCGTTAATTAATTACGCAAAAAAATAAAAAATAAATTAACCACACTTATTTTTGCACCGCGGAACGTTTTTCAATGAATGAGTTTCGACGGACCGATTATACTGGAACACCAACTAGCGCTCCGGAGTCACGACAACAAACCATGGGTGCGTCTCAATCAGCTCCCTAGTTCAGTAGTCAGGGCACTGATCAGGGAGTCAGCCCATTGACTTATGTCCTGATCAATGCCCTGACTAGGGAACTAGGGAGCTGATTGAGACGCAGGGCATGAGTGAACATGAACAAAGAAGCTGATGAGACTGCTTTGCTTGGCCCCGTGGATGGGAAATTTTGTTTTAAAAAACGAAAGAATGGAAGCGTCGTCAAGAGCATGGTAGTGTGCACGCTAAGTTATACAACAAGGAATTTGGGTATCACCGCAGCACATCGAGCCTCAAATATCACAAATATGCTTTTGCTAAACTTAATAGCAAACATTGCGCTGGTCTGCTGGACTGAAATAAATAAACAATATTTTGTTGATTAAGCTTATGTATTCAGTCATTATTCAATGGTATACTAAAAATACTTGTGAAAAATTACTTCTCATTGTTCTCAGGTCAAATATTTATATGCAATTAAAATGCGATTAATTTCGATTAATTAATTACAAAGCCTCTAATTAATTAGATTAATTTTTTTAATCGACTCCCGGCCCTAGTATAAACTTTATACATACATACATACATACATATATATATATATATATATATACATACCGGTGTGTATGTAATGTAATTTGTAATTATATATATATGTGTGTGTGTGTGTGTATGTTAAGAGATTTTATAGATGAGAGAAACTGCGCTCTATGTATGTACTGTATATACACGCATATAAAAATATATATATATATACACACACACACACACACACACACACGTGTGTATATATATATATATATATATATATATATATATATATATATATATATATATATATATATATTTTTTTTTTATACACGTGTGTGTGTGTGTGTATATATATATATATTTTTATATGCGTGTATATACAGTACATACATAGAGAGCAGTTTCTCTCATCTATAAAATCTCTTAACATACACACACACATAATTATAATAATACAATATATAGTGCTCTTTCATTATATAGGCGAGTAGGGATTGTTTGTAGATTGAGATCTTTATGGTGGACAATGGCAGAGTAATTCTCCTTCCTCTCATCGGAGAGGCTTGTACCTCCTCTGTGTACACGGCTATTTTTACCTGCCCTTGCAAGGCCAAAGTGAAGAGAATAAAAGCCTGTTGATTTCCACCATACAAGCCACACACACACACACACACACACACACACACACACGAAAGGGGTTCTTTCAGTTTTACTGTGGGCATGGACACATGCACACACACACTCTAAAATATCACCTCTGAATCGTTTCTCCATTTCTTTCTTTTTTTTTCTTCCAGGTTTTCCAGGTTAAAAATAAGACATCAAAATCTTCCAAAAGCAGATAAAACACAGCCATAAAATATTACTAAACACCCAATTTCCTTTCTAGCAGTGTTTTTACATTTTCAGAAGGAAATGCGAGCGATCTTGCCCACTCAGCACTGCATGGTTGTTGCTATGCGGTTGTTGCTAAGGTGTTTTGAGAGCTTGTTAGTATGTTACTATGGTAATAAAAATGCATGGCAATCATGTCACTTGATACCCAAAATGATGATAATTAGCAAAATATATATTTAAAAATAGTTAGGATAAATTCATAATTGTAAGATTTTTTTTTAAATTTATTTCTAGAAACAGACAAAATTGTCTTTTCTTTTTCAACATATAATTTAGTTTAACATATCTTAAATAATTTAATATGTTTCTGTATTTTCAAAATGCATTGTTTTAGTCTAGGTCTTCCATTTATTTATTTATTGTTATGAACATAGCATTTTGGGTAATTAATATTTATTTATTTATTTATTTAATGATTTTTGTCCCCCCATCAATATAGCCTTTAGTAATTGGAGTTAATGAATATATTTTTTTATTTTGTTTTTGTTTGTCTATCATCAATATAGCTTTTAGTGATATGGCAATGCATTTATGATTTTTTTGTCATGAATTTTAGCCTTGGTGATTGGGTAATAAATAATTGATTTATCGATTTGTTTGTTTGTTGGTGTTCTGCTGTACAGCACTCTGGATCTAATCTGATTTTAAATGTAATTTATGAATAAACTGACAACGTCCGGTAACAAAAATCGAATAGCGAGGGCGTGTGTGGAGTGGTAGTGAGGGTGTCAGAGGTCAAAGGTAAAAGGTCAGGAGTTGAGGAGTGAGGGCTGGGAAAAGAGACCGGTTCACTGTGAGAATGACTACGAATCTCATACAGTGACACGGCCCCGTCTCCCAGCGCTCCAATCAGAACGCACCGACATCAAGCCCTGTTTCTGCTGACACTTAGACAGGAAGTGAGTGTAGAATCGGCGTTAGTACCTGTCTGTTGCGGCGGCAGTGTCTGACTCTGGGGGGCGCTGTAGTGTACCGGCGTCACTGTTCTGTAGTGTTGGCTCGAGTGCGAGTACTGACCCGGCGCACAGTAACACGCCGACACCTGCAGACACACACACACACGTCTGGGGTCATATCATGCAGCTAATGTACCAGAAATCTCTTTATTTGCAGGTATACATTTTATTTATATATATTTATCATTTTACAAAGGTATATTTTTAATTAAAAATATATTTTTAAGGTGATTTAATATATATTTTACAAATGTAATATTTTTTTAATCAATAATTAAACAAATAGTATACATTTTTTATAAATACAAAATATTTATATTTTAAAACTAAATATTTTATATTTAAAATGACTTTCTTAAGTTATAATACTACTTTATAATGCACCACAAACATGTTTATACCTGCTGCACGGGCTGCTGTATGTATCCGTGTGGCTGCAGGACAGTTTGATTGACAGGTGTGGGATGGGGGTAGGCGTGGCCACTCATGGGCTGTCCTGCTGATGGAAGCATGTAACCAGTGGGCGGATGATTCTGAAGCACCAGGGATTGTGGGTAGAGGCCCGTGTGTGGGTCCGGAGCATCACCTGAAGGCTGCCGAACTAGATTCATCTGGTTGAACTGGGCACTTAAACCGTCCTGTTGCTGTTTTAATGCACAAACACACACACCAAAAAATGTCAATTTCACTGTAAAAGCCAGAAGTCCCGCATCAAATGACTAACTATTATATACATGTAAAAAAATAAAAAAAAATAAAAAATAAGTGAATATGCATAATTTTTAATATTATTAATTAAATATATTTTACAGACACACACACACACATATATATATATATATATATACACACACACACACACACACACACACACACGCACGTATACATGCACACATACACACACTTTTATAGAAAATCTGTTAATTTATGAATGTACTTTTAAAAAAAAATGTACAAAAACTAGTTCTTTTATAATAAATATTTAATTTAAAACAATTTTTGTGATAAAAAATATTTTAGAATGCACATTTTTGACTTTATTATATATTTTCTAATACATTGTTTACATTTATACATATATTTGAAAAACTATTTAAAAAATATAATTAGATATCTAAAATGTAGCTTCTTAATATTATAAGAAATATATTTTATACAATTAAGTAAGAAAAACTGGTTGTAATAGATATTTATATTAATTATAAATAATATACACACACACACACACACACATATACATATATATATATATATATACACACACATACATACATAGACACATACATACATACATAGATATATATTTTTTCAACCCAATCAAAAAAAAAAACAAAAAAAAAATGATGATGATGATAAATTAAAATTAGGTCATTTTTATAATAAATTTTCTCATTTGAAACCCAAGATTACGCTTGGGATTTACTATTCATTTGATTGCGCAACAAAAGGAGATATTTTTATAAAAGTTGAAGTGGATCACACACTGAAGGGGTCATGAGATGGGAGTCCATCAAAAACTAAACCAGGGCATCACATCGAGGACTTTAAGCTTTAAAAACCAGCTCAGATCAAAGTCCGGCCCCTCATCCAGCAGGACATCGCCACTGGCAGATGCCTTTTTATTAAAGTAGTAACAACATCTGGTGTCATTAAATATTGATGTGGTCTGAATTTGTTAATAAGGGTGTTATATTTAGTAGAAACAGGTCACACAGAGAGAAATATGACAGAAGTGACCCAATTCAGTCATTAGGCTCCGCTGGGGACATCAACTCACATGGGGCTCGTTTTGAAACTTGAGAGATTAATCAATAAAACTGACGGAACAGAAATAAACCGAGAACAGAGTTTCTTTGGTATCCTGCGATCAGAAACTGGATGTCAACACAATATGGAAATTAATAAACAAAAACCCCCCCACCTCCCACAAACAAAAGATAAAATGACTAAAGAGAAGAACAGGGACAAACCAAAAACAACAACAACAACAACAACAAAATACTGATATTAAAAAAGACTGAAAAAAAGAAAATGGTGAGGAAAAACAAGACAACATTTTAAAAGGGGCCATATTCTACACTTAATACAATGTAATTATTACATTACTGTATTATATATTAATAATAATTAAAACATTTTTAATAAATAATTTATATAATTACTACATGTAATAATATTTATAAGTATTACATATTTACCTCATTCAAAATTATTTTAATTTAACAAATTAAATTAATTGATTAAAGATAAATTAAAAAATAAATATAAATATAATGAATGTCTAAATAAAACAAAAAACATGAAAAATATAAAAATAATACAATTTTAAAAGTTTATGTATCATGTATTGATCTTTCATTTCAAATGAACAAGAAAAATCAAAAAATCAAAAAATAAATGTATAGTATAAATGATATATACGAATAGCAATATTTATTTCAATAAAATAAAACATTTATTAAAACATTAATAAAAACATCAAAATCAACACAAAACATCTTAAAAATATAAGAGAATATTGTGGATATGATGAATCCATCAACATATATATATTTTTTAAATATATTACTTAAAATGATACAAAATTAAATATATTAATACATTTAATTATTAAATAAATTACTAAATTAAATTAAATAAATAAATAAAAAAAAACTAATTTTAAGTTCAAGAATTGTGAGTTTTAGCATAAACGTATGTAACGTATATGTATGCATCATTATATGAATGAACCAACAAATTCTGTCCATGCTTTCTGAGATATGGCCTCTTTAATAAATAGAGGAGAAAAAAAATGACGTTCACAGAAGGACAGGTGCTTTGATGGAGTGCTAGTGAAGGAAGAGAGAAGTACCACAGTGTATTGTTGAGTGAAAGCAGCAGGCAGGAGAGGAGGACAAGAGACCGCAGCAAACTGCACAGGCTGAGCAGACTGCAGAGAAACGGAGAGAAAGAGGGGGGAGGAGAGAGAGAGAGGGAGGGAGAGAGAGAGAGGGAGGGAGAGAGAGAGGGTGAGAGGGAGGGAGAGAGAGTGGGAGAGAGAGAGGGAGAAAGAGAGGATGAACGACGGGTTTCGGACCACAAAGAGAAAGAAAAGAAAACAAAACAGCACTGAACGGAAAGGAAGGACAGAATGAATGAGATTGGAAGTCACGTCATAGAGCAATAACAAAACAAAATGATTATAAAGGAATATTAACCAATAAAAGATAAAATTACAAGCCAATTTAGCTAGATATTTACATATGTATTACCAAGCCATCATAAATACCACATTTACATGCTATTTTTGTGCTATGAACAATAACCAATTAATAACATCTGTAAATGTATACAGTTTTGCATGTATACAATTAAATAAAATAACAAATGAGAATAATAATTAAACATAAAAAAAAAACATTTACTGATAAAAATTTGCCTGATATATTAAAATTTTGAGAGATAGTGACAGTTGAAAATTATTTTACACAAAGGTCGATAAAAGGCCATACAGATGATAAATATATTAAATATGTCTTTAACTGTATATACTTTAATACTTGATGTTTAAATATTATGAAAACAAATGAACTAATAAGGATAAAGCCAACTAAATTAAATAATAAAATAAGTAAATAAATGTATTCAAAATAAAATAATAATTTACCAGATTAAATTAAGAAAATTTTAACTACAAATAAGAAAAGTCTAACTAAATTATTTAAATCATTTAAATAAAAAAATAGTATTAAAAAAACTAGATAAATTAAACTAAATTATTCAAATAAAATTGTTAAATAAATATAAACATATATATATTAGTGCTGAGGACATTTAATCGTGATTAATCGCATCCAAAATAAAAGTTTGTGTTTGCATAAATGTGTGTGTGTACTGTGTATAATTATTATGGACACACATGTATATAATATAAAAATATGTTATCGTTATTTGAAAAAAATTATATATAAATAACAAATATTTTTTCCTGACCTGTGCTAGAAGGTGATTGGCTGGCTGAGGTTGAGGAGGAGGAGGAGGAGGAAGAGGCGGAGGAGGAGGGGGCGGGAGAGACATGGGCTGCTGGCCCCGCCCCTGTTGTGATGTCATGGCAGGGTTGTAGATCACCGGGCTGCCATCGGGGTTAACAAAAGGCTGACCTTTAAGAGGCAAAAACCAAACAAACACAGTTAGAAAAACAAACACGCATGAGCTAACGCAAAACAGCTACATTCCAATCTTTACTTCAATCATGCAACAAGTTAGTGCGAAAAGTTAGTATCGCGAATACGCAGCGTAACCTCCTGAAGTTAATGTCGGTCAGGAGGTACCCACCTGTCTGTGGATTGAGCAGCACGCTGCCCGGCGGGATGGCGGAGGTGTCCAGAGGAACGATGTAGAAGCTAGCGTTAGTATTAATGTTCGAGTTAGTAGTTGTGCTCTGAGAGGCCGGGGCGGTTGCGCTGCCCCCGATGGGTGCGACTGGAAGAGGGGCCGCGGGGGCCACAGTGAAGCCCCGACCGGGCTGGGGTAGAACAGGGGCGGGTAACGGCAGCTGAGTAGGCCGAGAGAGCGACCCGGAAGAAGAACCTACGCTACTAGAAGAGTCTGAACCTGAAGGAGGGTGAAGAGCGAAAGAGGTTTTATCTGGCTTATACAAGGCGGGAGATGAGATAATGAATGAAGAGGAGGTGATGGGCGGGGCTAAAGAGGTCCAAATAAAAATCATGCCAAAAAAAAAGGGGATGATCCTCCAGATATTGTTTTAAATGATCAGAATTATTTAATTACATTTGTTTTATTATTATTAATACATTTTATTAAATATGTATTATTATTATTAATTATTATTTTTGATGCAATTCATTATATATTATATATATATATATATATAAACACACACTGTAACAAATTATTGTTGGTTTTTGTTGGTTTAACTTAAAAAAGTAAGTAACCTGGTTGCCTTAAAATTTTGAGTTTTTTTTAATTAAAAATTTGAGTTGATACAATGAAGGAAATTTGTTTAATAAATAGAAACTCAAAATATTATTGTTTCTAAACCACATAAAAAATCTATTTGGCATGTTTCACTGCGTCATCAGAAATAAAACACACAATTACCCAATATACTTACAAAATCTTGTAATAATATTTTAATAAAGGTTGTCGAATCAAAAAAAATGTTCATTGTATTAACTCAAAATTTTAATTTCAATTAACTCATAATTTTAAGGCAACAAGGTAACTTTTTTCTTAATATTTTTTACAGTATATATATATATATATATATATATATATATATATATATATAATAATTATATATAATTTTTTTTAACATATATATTTAACATATTTTTCCAGAATAGCCTGAGAAGACGACGACTACAATTGTTCAGACTAAAATGAATAGGATTAAAATTTGATTAGAATAAAAATTTTAATAAAATGAATTAAATTAAACAAAATATTAATATGTCTGCAAATCACATAAGTTCTTTTGTTGTTAATAAAAATAAATAAACAAAACAATAAATAAATATACAAAATTCTGAAAAGAGATTACATTATCTACAAAATGTCTTATCTAATGTGTTTATATGTGGAGGAAACCACTGATCTATTAAAGCAACAGAATTTGTGATCATTCGGAGGGCTGTTTAAACGTAACTGGGCATGAGGAGAGATCCAGCGGTTGCTGAACAGAAGACTGTGTCATTAAATATTAAAAGTGATAAATATATATTGGCATCGACTCCTTGAGCTTCTAAATGCCAGAGCATAAATAACCAATGAGCCCAGAGAGCAGACAGCTCTGAATATGAATGTGTTCTCTTAGCTGTTCCTCGATGGACATGAAATGGGTGAAAAAAAGAGGGCAGAGAGATTCTTTCCACCACACACACACACACACACACACGGCTGCTTAAAGCATGAACACGAAACGATGAAACGAAAAAAAAAACTGTCTTCAAAAGAACAAAACGCTGAGCAGAGGAAAGCAGGACTGGGATAATGAAAGTGAAAATACACACGGTCAGTTCATGTTTAGTATTTGAACAAGACAAACGAGAAAAGATCAAAAACTACAATAAAAATCTGTCACATTCTAAAAGTTATATGTTAGGGTTGATGTCAGAATTACTGTAAATTTCCAAATGTTAAAAACCGTTGATGAATTTGAAAGTTGGAAACTAAATGATTTCTTTTTGATATGCCATTGTGTTATGGTTAATGGCCCTTTACTTGTTATATATGAATCATATGGAGCAATTAAGTATACAATACAGAACAGGCCTTATGAGCGTTGCCATAGAAACAAAACATTTCAGAGTCAGAGGAAGGAATCGATTGGTGCAAAATCTTATGTCTCCTGATTACAGTAATTCCGACAAACTGTAGCGTGTAAAAATAATATTGGCTTAAATTAAAAACCACAGACTTCTAGGGATGCATGATATATCGGTGACCATACCCAATTTGCATATTGTAATTTTAGCATCATTTGTTATTTTAAATTTTAACTTTAAACCATCTGTATCGCTCTGATTAGGCTGATGTTAAAAGCAGATCATAACAGACAGTATTATTATTATTAAACTAATTTTCTCTTTTTCTGTGCCAGGTTTCAAACTACTTGTTATCTGTTTTTTCAGCTATAAATGTAGCTTTGTAGCAGCTGACTTTACTGATCCTACTTCAAACCCATAAATGTCTGAATTTAAATGTATATTTGGCACTGGAGCTCTAACCTTTTAAAATCAACACAAGCTAGAGTTCACAATCTATTTTAATTGCATAATCTATCATGTTCTCAGTGAAACGATATTTCATTAGGGACTTGATTTTATCCATCAAGAATTCCATTGGACGGTGAGAAGCTTTTTAATATAACAAAAGAAGTTGAAGAATTAAAAGTAAGACTCTGATGATGTCAGAGGAAACGGAAAGTCGTTTCAGAGGCAGGAAACATATTTGGTTGAAATGATGAAGGGGAGGGGCTTAAAAATAAGGCCTTGATGATGTCAGAGGAAAAGGAGAGTTGTTTCAGAGGCAGGAATTATTATATTTGGTTGAAAAGATTAAGGGGAGGGGCTTAAAAATAAGGCCTTGATGATGTCAGAGGAAACGGAGAGTCGTTTAAGATGCAGGAATTATTAGATTTTGATCAAAAAGATTAATGAAGACAATATTCTTTCGAATAAAATTAATCGTTCGCAAATGACTAATAAAGTAAACAGCCTTCATTTTGATTACATGTTGATGCAAAAAAAGCACCCGAAACAGCCAAAATCATTTATATCGTGCATCCCTACAAAAGTCTATTGCCAAGTCCCCAGTTAGTCAGCTAGCTGAATGAATGTGTTATTTACTGGTTTTAGACAGCTTCCCCATGCTCTTGCTGCTGGCCGTACTGTCTCCTCGAATCAGCAGGCTGATGCCGCTGAAGCTGTTGGCTTTAGTCATGGCCGGCTTCAGGTTTCTGTGGGAGCTGTCTGAATCTGTGCTGCTCCAGGGTCGAGGATCCGAATACTTCAGCTCGTTCTCAGAGCTGCTCTGACGACTGTTTCCCGAGCGCCCGTCTCTCAATCTACAAAAAAACCCAGCAATTTGTGGATTAAAGCCCGGCGATGAACAAACATGGCTACCGTTTATTCACAAGCGCAAATCTCTGTCTCCTAAACGGTATGTACAAAGAAAGTACACAAAAAAACCTCTACCTGAATATCTGTCGTCTTTGCTGAGTGTTAATGAAAGTCATGTCCTCTTGAATTCTAGAGGGAATTTAAGCATTACAATTAAGATATTTATAAGACACCAAGCACACAAAGCAATAAAGCTCCCACATATAACACATTATGTGTACACTGTGTGTAATATTTTTACCTTTTATCAAAAGGGAAATGTTCTTGTCCCTGCAGATAAAAATAGACAAAGATTAAATACAGGGAAAATACTTTTTTTTCTAGCTTTATCTAAATAAAAGGGGCATGAAGTAGAGCTACTAATAAATACTTAAACTTAGTAATATGTTTATACTAAGATGTTATGTATCTCGGTAAGGAGACGCACGTCTTGGGCGAAGATCCTGTCTCTGGCGCGCTGATATTCCTCCTCTCGCTCTTCTATTGATTTACTCCTTCTGTCGTCCTTAAGACGCATCCGTAGCTAAAACACACACATACACCAACACTTTATCTTCAGGACTGCCGTACAGTGCAAGTTATTGTACATATTTGTTTGCAGTTGGATTATTTCAATGAGAATTTGTAAATGTATATATTTAAGTAATATATTTAAGTCCGTATATATATTTCTTACCCTGCCATCATCCTGGTCCAAGCTGGAGTTATCTCTCTTTAATATGTACCGCTTTTGGAAATCATCTGTTTTATCATCTTTAATGTGTTCAGAAAACTTCTGATCTGGTCTGTGAGAGAGAGAAAAAAAGTTATATTAAAACTTTCTTCATAGTTATAATAACTGAGGCTAGTGACCATTAAATCCATACGTACATTCTAGTATTGCTGGTTTTGTTGATAATTACTGATTTCCCAGTCTGATCGACATTATGGTCCAGCCCAAAATATGCCGCCACCCTGTGAAGGAGCATCCTGTGGTATGATGTCATTGGTGGGAACTTCCTTTTCTGACTTCTGTGGTAAAAAAAAAAAGGTTAATTACCTCATAATTGAGTGCATTTAAGAATGATGTCATAAATATACTTTTATTATTATTATTATTATTATTATTATTATTATTATTATAAGACATAATATTTTATATTTATGTGCATAAGCAACATGGCTACAGTTATATTATTAAATTGCTCAATTATTCTATTATTAAACTGCTAAATTAATAGTACAATTCTTCAAATTAACTCAAAAATATGCCAAATCAATTAATCGCATCCAAAATAAAAGTGTGTTTACATAAATTATATACATAATCATACATAGTACATGTATATATATATATATATATATATATATATATATATATATATTTAAAATTATACACCGTACACACAAACTTTTATTTTGGATGTGATTAATCGATTTGACAGCACTAATATTTAATAAATAATAATAATAATAAAAAAAAAAAAAATATATATATATATATATATATATTAATCGATTATATAAATATATAATATATATATATTAATCGATTTGACAGCACTAATATATAATATTAAATATATATATATATATATATATATATATATATATATATATATATATATATATATATATATATATATATATATATATATATATATATATATATATATATATATATATATAGCAACACATTTTATTTTCTTAGGTATAGAAAGTTGTGCATTATAAATAATTCATGTCAGTATAAACTGTTTTTTGTTTTTTGGCTCGACTTACTCGATGTTACTAATGAAGTCCAGAATATCTTGTTCGAGTTTCAGCAGCATCATTCTGTCCCTGTAAGAACAGCGCTCATTAGCATTTATCACAGCTCATCAGCCTGATGAGAATCCAACGCACAAGTGCCAGATTATTCAAATGTGTGCCTACAAGCTCCGCATCCATCCACATTAACAACCAAAAGAGATGCAATACTTTTGCAAAACAGGATTTTTCTTAAACTTTTAAATAGAAATAGTAAAGGGTTAGTTATCATGGTCATTCCATCAGAACACAAAGCTATTTTAATGAAATTTAAGATATTTCTGTCACTGAAAGTCTATTGACCCAAAACTCTGTCACATCAAAACATTCATAAAGACATTGTAAAATAAGTCCATATGAATCGAGCTGTTTAATCCAAGTCTTCTGAAGAGACACAATTGCTTCATATGATGAAGAGATTTAATTCAGGCTTTTATTAACATAAACATTGATCGTGAACGAGCATAATGCCCTCAAAATTTGCTCACGGAAGCTCAAGCATGAGAACCAATGAGGTTCATTCTTGTGTGTTGCACAGCACGTTTGTGCTTCCCCAAGAACCAATAAGGTTCATTTTCATGTCAACCAAGTATGGTTAAGCTTCCATTTATGTTTGCTGATCAATGTTTATATGTAAATAAAATATGAAATTCAATCTGTTCATCACAAAGTAATTGTGTCTCTACACAAGACTTTGATTAAACCGCTCGATTCATATGGACTTAGTCTATGATCTCTTTTGAACTTTTTAAAGCGTGGGTAAATAGACTTTCAGGAGGGAAAGATACAATGTCTACATTTGTTTTCCCAGAGATGAACAAAAGTCGTATGGGTCTTGAACGACATGTGGCTAAGTCAATTAAACAATTTTCATTTTAGGGTGAACTATTCCTTTAAAATGATTAATAAAACATTATATCTAGAAATATAACATTTATATACAAATATTAAATAGATATAATTTTGATACAATAATTTCAATTCACTTTAGACATGCTACTATCAGCTAACTATAAATAACTTTGAATCACATTAACTAACAATTAGTAAATTTGCAACTACATGTCAACTAATAGTAAATTTGCAAGTACACGCCAATTATTAGTACATTTGCAACTACATGTCAACTAAAATAAATTTGCAACTACATGTCAACTAAAAGTAAATTTGCTACTACACGCCAACTATTAGTACATTTGCAACTACATGTCAAATAAAAGTACATTTCAAAGTTCATACCAATTATTAGTACATTTCCAACTACAGGCCAACTAACTAATAGTAAATGTGCAACTACATGTCAACTAATAGTAAATTTGCAAGTACATGTCAACTATTAGTAAATTTGCAAGTACATGCCAATTATTAGTACATTTGCAACTACATGTCACCTAAAATAAATTTACAACTTCATGTCAACTAAAAGTAAATTTGCAACTACATGTAAAAAAAGTAGATTTGCAACTTCTACATGTCAACTAAAAGTAAATTTGCAACTACATGTCAACAAATAGTAAATTTGCAACTACATGTCAACTAACTATCAGTATTTTTGCAACTACTACATGTCAAATAAAAGTACATTTGCAACTTCTACATGTTAACAAATGGTAAATTTGCAACTACATGTCAACTATCAGTATATTTGCAACTACTACACGTCAACTAAAAGTAAATTTGCAACTACATTTCAACAAATAGTAAATTTGCAACTACTACATGTCAACTTACTATCAGTATATTTAAAACTACTACATGTCAACTAATAGTACATTTGCAACTACATGTCAAATAACTATCAGTATATTTGCAACTACAAATCAACTAACTCTCTCTGTAGACTGTTAGGTTAGGGTTAGTAGAATAAGTTGGCGTACTTGCATACTAATGTCTGTTGAGGACCATAAAATCAATTGTAGCAGATATTAAACACTAATGACGAATATCACACTGTAATGACTGCTAGTTGACTTGCAGTTGCAAAGCTACTTGTAGTCAGTAGAATGTATAAAATAATCAAAATAAAGTGACCTAAATAAAAAGCACATTTTAAAAAAATTAGATCAATTAATCGACAGGAAGTAGCAGTAGTGTTCAGACAAGGGTGTGTTAATGAGACGGTGGGGGGATTTTCACACACCGGGGGTTGTTCTTCAGCGTGTTGACCAGAAACTCGTGGAGGTCTATTCCCGTGGAGTCTGTGTATTCCTGACTGGGATCTAAGAGAGAGATGGAGAGAGATTCATCACACACATTCTGTTGCATCCATCTGGCCTGTGAGAAAACACCTCCCCTGCCAAAAAAACAAAGACAACACACACACACACACACACACACACACACACACACACACACACACACACACACACACACACACACACACACACACACACACACACACACCTCTTGAGAGAGTCTTCTTGGACAGTCGGTCTGTTTTCTCTGGCTTTTCTGAGATTTTCTCACCGTCTTCAATTTTGATGGACGTGTCATCTTTTTCAAAAGACTGACTGAACTCAATATGAATCTTTTCCTGTTAAAACAAATAATAAAACAGATTTAGAAATAAGATATTAACAATAGCAAAAACTAATTCATGTATACAAGATAACATATAAACACATTTACATTTCCCAAGTTGCACCTTTTTTTTTTGATGATTAGAAAAAAAACAACAGCTCCTTTTTGTCATTATGAAGTGAGGAGAGTAATTTAAAGCTAATTATGATCTCTTTCCCTTAGCTGCAACTAATCAGAGGAATTTGATTAAAATACTTTGCGAAGACAATTAGCAGAAGACTTGTAATCATCTCAAGTAATAAAGACTTGCCTTCTCTCACATAATCACAATAAAGAACAAAAAAAAGTTATAACAAACTCTAGACTATAAACTAAAAACTATAAAAGCACAATTAAAAAAACAATTCTGGCCACAAATAAAAAAAAGAATAAAAATAAAAACACAAAATTAGACTTCAGAAATCAGACTATATCAAAAATACATAGTGGCAAAGTATATTTATATATTCTATATAGTTATACTATATCAGACAATAATACTGATGATAAAAAAACGTGTATGCATGTATGTATGTATGTACATCATCAATCATTTTATCTATATATCCACTGATATTTCTCAATAAAGGAAAAAAAAACTAAACCAAATTCCTCACAATATAATTGCACAATAATAATAATAATAATCAAATAAACTTTTTTGTTCAAACACAAACCGCTCAAACGATGCTCATTGTTCGTTCTATTGTTATTGTAAACTTTATTAAATTGACCCTATAACAGTTTTGACAGTGATAGTACAAGCAGTGTATGTTCTTTATAGTAAATATATTCCATTCAGGTGCGCAGCTTTTGGGTTTAGAGGGTATTTTGGCCTGTTCTACTGCACATGAATTTATATTTCATGAATGGGATTTACAAACTCCCCTGAGGAGAAACACGAAGGATTGTGGAGGTTATGAGATCATTCTGCCCTTCTGTGAGCTTTGGACTCGATCCCACCATGATCCTTCACTCTGATGCTAAAACTCTGGTGCTTTATTTCAAACAGAGAGCGAGAGAAAGAGCCAGCCAAATGAACAGCAGTGGCTTTAAAGAGATAGTTCACTCTAAAATTATAATTCTTTCATCCTTTATTCAGTCTTTTGTGATCCCAAACAATTTTGACTTTTTCTCCTTGGAGCACAAAAGAAGACGTTTAGCTGAATGCTCATGCTGCTCTTTTCCGTATAATGAAAGTGAATGTGAACCAGAGCTTTCAATCTCTAAAATTGAAGAAGACTTGAAATATTGCCTATTTTAAGCCAATTCTTAAAGCTTAACTCATCATGGTCACCATTTACTTCTATTTTACTGGAAAAGGGCAGTTTGACGGAGTATTATATACAGTAAGTTTGGATTTTTAAAATGACAGGTTTCATTTATGGGTCCTTTTACGTTCGTTACAAATCGTTAGGCACCGTTTCCCGTGCTCTGCCTTTTCTCTTCACTCTTCTTCAAGGAAGAAAGAACAACCTGAATTAACTGTCGAGCACCCTGAATGAGGACAAAAATGTCACGCTACACGAAGGACGGCAAGAGAAGACGAATGGACAGATCGTGAATGAGCAGGTTGTGAAGGGGGGGGGGGGGATAGGTACAGAGAGATGAGAAAAGTCTATGAATAGAGACCCTCTTCCTCTGGGAGGAAGTCTCGTTCACTCGTTCAAGGACGCAAACCTGATTAAGGACATTTATTCGTCTTTCAGACGGTTCGTCCACAAAGACCTTGAGTCCTTTTCTTCCTCACCTGCTCTTACACTACATGACTTCCGATTAAAATAAGAAGAAACGCAGACGATAGTTTCACAAAAACGTCTTTAAAAAGCAAGGTTATCAAATGACATCAACACTGTCTGTTTTTTTGTATTCATCATACAGATCTATTCTCTGAAATATTATACATTATTGACATTTATAAAACAATAATTGAAAACTAAAATGCAAGACCACAATGAGTATGATCTGCACATGCAACGGATTTTGTTTACATCACAAATGTTACATAACTAATAATGATTAAAAAAAACAATAAAAAAAAAAACAATATATGCTTTACTTACCATTTACCTTTAAGGCTACCATCATTTTTTATATTTAGTAAATAAATAGATCTAGAAAATGAACGGTGCCTGTTAGGATTTATTTATTTATTCAAGTAACATTGTGTGTGTGTATATATATATATATATATATATATATATATATATATATATATATATATATATAAATAAACAAAAATATTTGTAAAGATTCATGTTGGCACCTAAACACTGCACTATTGCGAAAAAAGTTATTAACTGTGATATGCGATTAAATTATACAACCCTTTTTACAAAATACCTATTTTCGCAGCTCCCCATCAATAACCTCCCTATGAAATAACCAAACGCAAAAAGAAAGTTGCAGTCTCGTGTACAAAGAGCTGATGGTGCTGACCGCCTGCAGCGAGCTCTGGTTTTCCTAATAGCGGCTCTGAGCTGCACACTAACCTAATAAATAGAACAAAAATGGGGTTTGGATAAGAACAGGCAATTATAGCAATCCACTGAGCAAGGCAGCTGAGACAGGAAAATTGTATTTGGTATAGATGATGGATGAATGCAATCCTGCGCTGGGGACGCGCACACGCGCACCTTTAATAAACGCACAGCTCTATTAAACGTGCACACACGCGATCGACTCGCGTAAGCGTCTTTATAACTAAGAGCAGCGCTGATGTTTTGACAGCGTTATTGATGTGGGATGCACCGGAGCAAGGACAGCGCTTCATCGGTTTGATCATAGCCTGCGTGCTTTGCCACGAAGCCCCTAAGGAGAATGATGATGAAAAATATATAAGACGAGAGAAAAAATTATAGTTCAGTGTTTTTGTGTTCTGCCGCAAATGTCGCAAAACTACATTTGCTCACAATTTTTTTTAATACTGTTTATTTGCAAATTTTGAAAATCTCTCGCAAAACTACTGCACTCTTCGAGAAACTTTGCGTTCTCTGGTAAAACTATTGCGTTCCCCCGAGAAATGTTGTGGTCTCTCATGAAACTATTGTGTTCCCTGATAAATGTTGCATTCTTTTGCAAATCTTTTGCGTTCCATAAAAAACTTTGCGTTCTTTAAAAAAATAGTAACCCGAGAAAGTTTGCGTTCTCTCGTAAAACTATTGCGTTCCCCCTAGAAATTTTGCATTCTCTCATAAAACTATTGCGTTCCCCCGAGAAATTTTGCGTTCTCTCGTAAAACTATTGAGTTCCCCCTAGAAATTTAGCATTCTCTCATAAAACTTTTGCGTTCCCCTGAGAAATGTTGCGTTCTCTCGTAAAACTATTGCGTTCCCCTGAGAAATTTTGCGTTCTCTCGTGAAATTTTGAGTTCTCTCGTAAAACGATTGCGTTCCCCTGAGAAATGTTGTTCTCTCGAGAAATTTTGCGTCCTCTCGTAAAACTATTGCGTTCCCCTGAGAAATTTTGCGTTCTCTCGAGAAATTTTGCATTCTCTCGTAAAACTATTGCATTCCCCCGAGAAATTTTGCATTCTCTCGTAAAACTATTGCGTTCCCCTGAGAAATTTTGCGTTCTCTCGTGAAATTTTGAGTTCTCTCGTAAAACGATTGTGTTCCCCTGAGAAATTTAGTGTTCTCTCGAGAAATTTTGCATTCTCTCGTAAAACTATTGCATTCCCCCGAGAAATTT
The DNA here is from genome assembly GCF_024679245.1 of Pseudorasbora parva. Classification (NCBI taxonomy): domain Eukaryota; kingdom Metazoa; phylum Chordata; class Actinopteri; order Cypriniformes; family Gobionidae; genus Pseudorasbora; species Pseudorasbora parva. The sequence goes on along the minus strand of NC_090185.1, from coordinate 17,352,369 downwards.
TGCATTCTCTCGTAAAACTATTGTGTTCCCCTGAGAAATTTTGCGTTCTCTCATGAAATTTTGCGTTCTCTAGTAAAACTATTGCATTCCCTGAGAGATATTGTATCTTTTGCAAAACTATTGTTAACCAATACATTTTTTATTTCCTCGTATTGCATTCCCCCGAGAAATGTTGTGTTCTCTCGTAAATCTATGGCAGTCCCTCAGAAATTTAGCATTTTCTCGCAAAACTATTGCATTTACGCATCATGTAAAGACGGTACTCTTTTACATAAAGTTAATGCTATTAAATATCTTGGTGTATGGCTTGATTCTGATCTTTCTTTCAAATCACATATTAATCATGGTTTACGCAAAGTCAACACTGGCATTAGTGCTTTATATCGATATCAGAATTGTTTTTCATATATTGTTCATAAGAAACTTATTTCTCAACTAATATTTCCATCTTTTGATACTTGTGATGTGGTTTATCAAACGGCATTACATACTTTTGCATTCTCCGATAAATTTTGCGTTCCCTCGTAAAACTATTGCGTTCCTCAAGAAACGTTGCATTGTCTTGCATAATTCTCATATTTTCTCACAAAACTGTTGCGTTCCTCGAGAAACTTTGCGTTTGCTCGCGAAAGCACTAAAATATAGTTTAGTGGGGCTTCATACTGTAAAGTATGCATGCTATTTTTATTTTTAAATAGTATGTGAATTATTAAAGTAAAGTAAGTCATATGACCTAAAAAGTAAGGAGTATTCTATTCCGAACACACACACAAACACACGCACACGCGTTTACCTGTTCGTGTGGCAGTTCTCGGAGCGGAGGCGGAGATGGTTCCTCACACACCGCCAAGCTGCGAACTAACTTTAACTTGCCGTTGGACTGAAGGAGAGTAACCATGGTTACCAAAAAGTCTGGCACTCATTTGCAAAAAAACTGTCCAACAACGCATGACTAAAAATATACAAGCACCATTTTGCAACATCTCAGGAGACTTTTCAGAGCTCTGGGAGGGGTCTGTGTTAATTAGAGGCATGTTTATTAAAACCAATGCTTATATAACCACATCTGAAACCCCTGAAAGTCTGAAAATCTCAAATGTACAAAAACACACACAAAAAAACCTGAAAACAAGCACTTGGACAGTTTTTCTTTGTAAATCTTTTTTTTTTTTTTAAATAATAATAAACACGAGAGCCAATTTCTTGCAGGCAATGTCAAAACAACTAAAAAATACACAATGCACAAACTCAACGTAATCACAAAAACAGATTGGCTGTCCAAAATGCAGTGATAAACCAGTATCAAGAGCAGAGCAGATTTCGGCACTGTGAGAAAATCTCCAGAGGAGGCGCTTGGGTCTTACAACCCCCCCGGTATCTTGGTTCATTCTGGAAAAGTGCTAAACGCAGCATCCCCCCTAAGCACATTTATTATTCTTTACTGACTCGAGCAGGGGCTTTTATTCCCACAATGCCCTGTCGAACTCTCTCTCTCTCTTTTTCCTCGCAAGGCACACAGATTGCAGGCAAACAAAACAACCACCAAAATCCAAAAAAACAAAAAAAAAAACAAAAAGCAAATCAACTCATGCTGTGATCATACCGTACCTTGGACCGTTTAATACTCTGTGCTGATTGGCCGAGCTGTTGATAATCAGAAAAAAAAGGGAGGAAATTTGACCATGTTATTAAATATTTAAATTTTTTATCAACGTATATAATGCTTTAAAATGCATTATATATGATTATATATATATATATATATATTAACTATAATACATTAATTTAAATAATAAATATTTGACATTGTAACCATTGAAGATGAAGTAATTTTACTCTACTAATGTCACCACTAATAAAAAATAAATAAATAGATGCATTAAATTGATCAAAAGCAGCGATGCCAGTAATCCGTTACTCTAATCTGCCTACTGAGTAATCTAATGCGTTACTATTTCCAATCCAGTAATCAGATTAAAATAACTTGTAACTTAAGTCACTGTGAGTTACTATTTTAGTCATTTTCCTTAGTAAAAAATGAAAAATATATATTTTTGCTTTTTCTTGCATCTCTGGGAGAGTATTTTTTCAGGAAATATTGTTTAATTTTAAATTAAAATGTCAGCAGATACTTTGTTGACGTTACTGTTAAAAATGCACTTCCGATAAAGTGAGTGTTGGCAAAAACGGTCGTCATTTCTATGTTGAGGCGGCAGGGGTGTTGTCGGCAACTGCTGAATGTAAATAATAAAGTAACTTGTAATCTTACTTAGTTACTTTTTTAAATCAAGTAATCTGTAAAGTAACTAAATTACTTTTAAAAGGAGTAATCAGTAATCAGGTTACTTTTTATCTTTTAAGTAACTGTGGCAACACTGATCAAAAGTGACATTAAAGACATTTATAAATGTTACAAAAGATTTCTATTTCAAATAAATGCTTTTCTTTTTTTTTATATATATATTAAATTAATTCAACACATCACCCAGTACTGTAAATTTACAGCAAATTCAGAAGGTCAAAAAGTTGAGTTGTGCATGTTATTGCAGGTAATATATCGTTAAAGGAGTGTGTGCACCAGTGAAGCAGTTAATTGTGCAGGAAAGGAGAGAGAAATGAACAATGAGAGGAATAGAGCTGAGATCAGCATGTGTTTCAATGCACCTGGCCACTGCCCTTTCTCAATGCACCAAGAGCAGATGGTGGCAAAGTCACACACACACATGCACGCGCTCACACACCCTGAGGGTTTGCAGATAAACCAGCAGGATTTCAGGTGCAGATTAACTGTCCTTCCTCTCTTTCCTGGCATTAGCCAATCACACGCCAGCTTGGATCCGATTGGCTGATTTTACTCATCTTGTGGGCTTATCTCTGTCTTTAAGCAGATAAATTGGGATAATAGAAACCACGACAACTCAGTGGTCGTTAACATCCCATAAGTCATTAGCAAGAGGCTACAATCTCATTTCCTGTTTGTTTTGGACTGTATTACCCATAATGCACTGTTTGAGGTGCGTCAGCACATTTACCTGAGTTTGATGGGAGGAACTTTGGTCTGTCACACACTCCTGGGTGTGCGTGCCGTTGTTCTGGGGCGTGTGCTGGGGGTCGTTGAGGGTCGCGGGCGGGTCGGCCATGTGCGGCCCGTCACTCTCCAGAACCTTCATAACGTCACAACTTCTGGTGTCCAGAGAAGATTCAGACATTATCCTCAGACGCAAGGCCGAAAATCACCACCTGTGAGAGAAAAAGACACTGGTGATTTAAGTGACAGTGTAATTATGTTGATTTCAACTTTTGGTGTTAAAATTACTGGTTCTTTAGTAAATTGATGTAAAATTTGTAACGATTTACACAGTTTGGGAGAAATTATGAATTCTGCAATGCCAATGGCTCACCTCATGAATATTAATGATATATGAAGCTGCTTCGTAACCTTCCTTGAATGTGCAGTCATGTAGCCTAATTATTATTCATTTCCCATAGTAGTATTCGTTAATTAGCCAGCTGACTAGCGCCCAATTATCATCATATGCCTTTGGGCCAATCAGTTAAACCTTCAGGCATTTATTCATAGATAAATTTGCACCTCTAGTTAATTTGATGTGAATAAAATTGAGGTTGCAAACTTAAAGCATGTCATACAAAATGTTCTAGATAGTTTCTGTAGGACTCAATTCGGTACTTAACTAAAAGTATTAGTTCATAAAAACGATTAATCATAAGTTTAATTGCATGTTGACGTTGATTCATAACTTTTCTGGAACGCGCAGTCACAAACGTATTAATATTCAGGAGGCATTCATTCTACTATCCTACCATTGTAGGATTCGTAATTTCGCTCATGAATAATAATTAGTTGCCAACATCCCAACTAGAATTGAGTGATCACGTATACAACGTAATATTCACACGCCAAACCATCTACTTTGAACAATTTATAAATCTGATTTGTTTACGTAAAAAAGCCAAGCAGGGCAGGCTAGTCAAAAAAGAAACGCTAAAAAGAAAGAACAATAGGTTGAAACTTTGAAGTAAGTTGTTTAGATTGTAAATATTTGCATAAACGTAAACTTTTTAATACTTTTTTGATATCAATATTGAGATTTTCACTGGTTATCCTCCATAACTAATTTGACGTAAATGAAAACAAGATTGTCAAAGTTTTTTTTTTGAAAAAAAGACGCATTTACCCAACTATATATTCTTCAAATGACAAAACTGTTGAAATCTAGGTACGTGAAAGCCAATTTGGTAGCTTTGTTTTTAAATATAATATTTTGGAACTTTGTTTATTAGTAAATGCATTTGCATAAACAACATGAGTGCGAATGTTGGTGTTACCGGCTGTGCTGTTTTCAGGACTGGGCAGGAACCTTAGGGAGCGTAGGACCCTGGGGCCTCCGGAGGCAGCGGGGCGGACTGAGAGACGGACAGGGGGCAGCAGCAGTCCCATGACCCCCGTCACCAGCGCTTGGGTCGGGTCGCCAAGCCACGGCTCACGCACACGCTCCGCATCACCCTCGGACACCTGTCACACACACACAAGGACAGAGGTCAGGGGGTCAAATACGGCGAGGTCAAAAGGTCAGGGACGCATGGATACAGTAGCATCCGTGAGGGAGGACTGAACTTGTGTGTGAGTTGTTTGACGGGAAGTCTAAAAGGTCTTTCGGGAGCAGAAGCACTGCAGTGCTTTTATAAATGTGTCAGGGTGGTGACATGAATACGGAGAACAGACTGTGCCGCAGAGAAACAAGGACATTAAAATACACTGAGAGGAAGTCACATTCAACGCCAAACCTTATACACAAGAAGCATTTCAACTCCTTACTCAATTTAAAAGTATAGTCTGTTGATTGGAATATAGTCGTTTTTGGACTCAAATTCAGTATGACTAGTTTTAGCTCAGGCATAGGCCTTGTGATGTCGCATCTTTAACCTTCCTATGTAGGACAATCACTTTGTTTGAAAGATTTCTTGAGATAAGCCCTATTTATTTTCAAACTGAGAAATTCCATACATCATAGTCAGAAAGAAAGACTTAAAGAAGAAAAAGCGAGTGACATTTGGTACAGTACTTGTCAAGGCGAATAAGTATTGACCAAATTTGTAACAAATCCTAGTGTCACAAACAATTACCACTGGTATCAACTCAACAAGAGTTGCGAAACACCGCTATTACGACAAGTTCAACACAATCCTACTTTTATAATGCCAACTTAATTTGACTGGAGAAATTGGAAATCCAACAATGAAGAACCACTAGAATGTGTAGTACCAAATTAATACAGGTAGCAAAAATTATGAATCCTTCTGTGACAAATGATTGGCATCGTTGTTTAAATGCACCACAAATGGCGAAATCACAAATCCTAAGACAAATGTTTAGTAGTACCAAATCTGAAAAAAAAACTCATTATGAATGATTATCATAAGTAGTAAAAAAACAAAAAACAAACAAAAAAACGATTTATGATATTTTTTTACATTGTACTTACTCAAATAAGTTCTATTAATTAACTACATGCACTTACTATAAAGATACTTAGTGACATCTTGAAATAAAGTGTTACCCAAAAAGGTTACAATACAGTTGATGGATCAAGAAATGTATGAATATTAAATAGGTCAATGTTTCATAATCTTCCCAGGTTCCATTTTTAATATTAATTAATACTTCATATATTAATCATTCAAGCCTTCACCATAGTAGGATTATTTGTTTGTTCATTCCCACGTAACATTCAATGCTACTATGAACACTTATTAGTATCACTAGTCATTTTAGTGCTTTATTTGATTGTAGTTAGCTGTCAAGTTAACATTTCTAGTTTTCATTTAGTTTAGGTTTTCCCATCTAAAACTTATAACATTTCAGCTTTGTTTCATTTAACAATTAATTTTATTCAAATTCATTTTAATTAATGACAGCCAACTCAAAACAGATGACCAAATTACAAATCCCACTAGTAAATATTTAGTTCATTCAAATTATTTGGTGTTCTGATAAGTCAAGAAAATAATGAATATTAATTAGTTGTTTCATAACAATCATATAATGTTAAAGGTCAAGTCTATTTACTCACCCTCAAGTTGTTCATGTTGGTAACCAGTTGACGCTAGCCATTGACTTCTATAGTATTGTTTCCCCCACTATGGAAGTCAATTTGACTAGCAAATTTCTTCAAAATATTATTTTGTTTTGTGTTCAACAGAAGACAGAAGCTCACACAGGTTTGGAACAAATGAGTGAGTAAGTGATGACAACAATTTTTGGGGGTGAACTATCCCTTTTAAGTAACGCCTTGACAGCAGTAGGATGAATTCATTCAAGCTTCTGTCTGAATGAACTGAACATAAGGGCCAGTGCTCGCCCGGGCATTAATGACCCAAAAACACCCAGCCTCCAACCCCCCACACCCTTCATCCCGACACCGCCAATCTAGAAACCTGCGCCAAGTGGCGACCCACCATATATCTCGAGGTCAAATGGGCATAACCTGACTCAGTAATCCCGCCAAGTACGCCAACTGGGTCCAAATACACAGTCCTGCTAGCGATTTAGGTTGTTAAAACCATCAGAGATGCAGCATACCATGAAACACACACACACACTGATCAAAATTCAAGGGATTAGCATCACACACGATTTGACAGTAACGCAGGTGGCGGCACTGACAAGAACAGGTGGGTATGACCACACACAAGCACAAATACAAAAGCTGTCATCCAAACAGCCAGACGGTCCCTCAGAATTATCCGGGACCATGCCATGACTTTTCCGTGAGTGTCTGAGCACAGGGTCACTGGCATTATCCCACATCACCGCAGGAAGTAGGAGTGGATAATGTGTCTCTTGATCTTCTTTGGGCTCAAAACGGACCATTCTGGGGCGCAGGGACAAAGGGCGCCACAATTGCGCACCAACTGACGCTTTCAAGGACAATTATGACTTATGAGAGCGCTTTTCCTCCCACACATGGATTAAAACACCTACTGTTGGCAGGAATTACACGAGCGCTGTTCATAAATATCCAAGCATCTCTCTTGCTGCGGGCTAATCTCAGCGCTGCCGTAGCTTTTCCTCTGAACACGGCGTTTATGTCGAGGTGAAGTGAAATATACGAATCTGCATTTCAAAATACGCCCTTCACCGCAACTGCCCTCCCCTCCTGCACGAACAACAGTTTTCGCTCCATATTCAATAAGTTCTTCCGAGCATCACTAGAGAGAAAAGGCTCCCCGCGGACCTCAGCGGCTGTATATTTTCACAAACTTGACAGTACAGATGTCCGAGTTTGACGCAGGAGGATTAAAAAAAAAGAGGAAATCAACCACCGCAGAAACACAAACACACCGGCTGTCTCTCAAAAACTACACAGCTGACTACCTAGACAGCATTTTTGGGTATAATTGGTGTTTCCAGTCAATTGATGCTCAAGAATAACATCTGTTGTCCAAAAAAAAAAAAAACCTGTCTTTGCTAAGTATGATGACTCAAAATGTTGTCTAGATAGGTAGCATTGTGGATATGATATCTAAAATTGCCCATATATGCTTTCTAGCTAGGTAGCTCACTAGGTACAAACCCCTTCAAAAAAAGTCAATGTCTCATCAGGTAAAAAACTGAAATACTGCTGTCTACGTAGGCACCTTACATAATTTACAATATATGACGCTCAAAAATGTTGCCGTGTTAGACAGCTCACTAGGTACTGTTGTCGAGGTAAGATTTTGATGCCCGAAAATGCAGTCTAGAAAGTCAGATAACCAGATCTCAGCAACCCAAATGCTCTTTAGTAGGGGTACAATTCCGACAATGGCTGTCTAGAAAGGCAGTGCACAACGTTGTCTAGGTTGTTTAAGGCCATCTAGGTAGTCAGCTCGCTAGATACATATATTTCTCACTTGGTTTAATGCCAAAAAATGCTGTGTAGGTAGGACGCTCACTTGGTACAATGCCCAAAACTGCTGTCTAGGAAAGTAGCGCACTAAGTATGATGCCCACAATTGCTGCCTAGGCAAACAGGTAATACGCTTTTGATGCTTGAAAATGCATTCTAGGTAGGCGACTCAAAAGGTATAATGACCTAAAATGCATCCAGCTCACTAGATGGCCGAAAATGCTGTCTGTGTAGGCGTATAACAAGGTTTTACATTCATATTTATGCATTTTGCAGAAAATGATGCCCAGAACTGCTACTTAGGCAGCACAAAGGGTATAATGCTCTAAATGCATCCGGTGAAGGCAGCTCACAAGGATTTATGGCAAAAAATTCTGTCTAGGAAGGTAGCGCACTAAGTATGATGCACGCAGTTGCTGTCTAGGCAAACAGTTAATAAGCGTTTGATGCCTGAAAATGCCGTCTAGGTGGGTGTCTCAATTGGTATAATGTCCTAAAATGCATCTAGGAAACCAGTTCACTAGATTTTATGGCCAAAATTGCTGTCTGGGTAGGCGTATAACTTACATTTATGCATTTAGACAAAACAATTATGCTCAAAGCCCACCAATGACGTCTAGGCAAACGATTAATAAGCTTCTGATGCCCAACAATGCAGTTGAGGTAGGCTGCTCACTAGGTATTATGCCCCCAAAAATGCTGTCTAGGAAGCAAGTGCACTAATTGTGATGCTCACAAATGCTGTTAATAAGCTTTTGATGCCCACAAATGGCATCTAAGTAGGAATCTCACTAGGTACGATGCCCCAAAATGCTGTCAAGGTAGTTTACTCGGTTTTGAGACCATCATCATGCCACTAAATCTGTGACGAACACAGACTTTATTCAGACAAAATTAAAACATCAGCCTACAAACAAACAAATACCACTTCCATTTAATTATTTTCATTTTTTTTTCATTTTGTCTCAACAAACTACAAAAAATAAGACACACAAACTTTCACAAAAATAGATGCAGTAGAAAGATCATCTCGCTTTAACCTTGTTGTCGGAGACAATAAAGCCTATACGTAATTTACCATTCTCAATTATTAATCACCATATTTCAGAAAGCAACGAGCACTTACCCTCCTGACAAAAGAAGCGCACCACCGCGCCGGGCTCCAGGCTACACATATTTCACTTCAGCCCTGTTTTAGACTAATATGCAAATGGCCCTTATTTCTGGATAAAAGCGTTGCTAATGGTTTTCCCTCCTTTTTTCCTCCTCCCGTCACAATCCGTGTTCTCAGTGTGTGGCCGCTGTCACAGTCGAGCTATTCTTCTCCTCTCCTCTCCTCATCAGTTCATTTACACGATTCGCCACATTAACGATATTAGCCGGGATGCCTTCGGCTGTAATTTACACCGACACAAACACCCAGCTTTCCGCTGATAGCCGCCTCAGGCGCTTTTTTAAATTATAAAATAGAGCAATTATGAGAATGTCATTACAAAGTGTGCACGCACACACACGCACACACACAAGCAGAGAGTGCGATTTGCTGACACGGAAATTTAGTCACAATGAATTTAACCAAGGTTTAGAGTTAAGATGGAAAAACTAATTTAGATTATTTTATCACCTATGCTTCTTGCAAATATTTATTTAAAGACCAATCTCAAAATTACATTTTTTCAAACAGCTTCATTGTAAAAAATAAACATTTTAACTATTTTATTCAAGTTTCTTTTACTTCTTTACGCATTTATTTTTTACCTTCACCTCAATTAAAAAGAGCTCGGGAAAAAACAAAAAACATCAGCATGCAAATCAACACGTTTATGACTTCACACACACACACACCTGCCTGTCGTTCATGATCCGCTGCTCGGCTCACATCATTAGTTTCCATAGCAGACTGAGTGCCATCAAACGGAGCGCGCTCAGTGCAGCTCTGCTCTCCTCCGTCTGAGCGTGGAGCATTCGCGTACCTGCCCAAAGCCATCGCTGCCGCAATCCTTCCTGATTCTCCTCTCTCTCTCTCACGCACACACACTCTCCGCCAAATCAACAGCTGGCCTTTGTGATGTCACCCCTCCCCTGGCCAATCAGAACGCCCTGAGGGCTGGGTGCAGTATGTCAGCGCTAAGCAGGGCTCCACCCTCGAGAGCCAATCAGATGGCCCCTGTGGACCGGAGAGAGAGGCAGACGGCAAAGACACACACACACACACACACACACACACACACACATACGACCAACTGTGGCGAAGTGCCACTGTGGGACAGTCTGTCAGGGTAGGAGCACGCCAGCACTGCAAATCCACCTTATTCGTTTGCAAAGGGTGCATGTAAGCTACCCATCGAACTCAGTGCCGCAGAGCACACACGCCCTACTTAAAATGATGTCCCCTTGTGCCTCAAATCTCCACATTTCTGTGCACATTTTTGCAATAAAAGAATACCTGGTGATTAGGTAGAGGTAGAGGGTGGTTAGGGTAGACGCCCCGATTTAACAAGCAAACGCCCTTTCCATTGCTGACTGACGCCGCGACATGAGGTCATCAGGAAAAGTGGGTCACGGAAAACAATTTGCGAGTTACTGTTGTAATGACGCCCCAAAACAAGGGCAGAAAGAAAAATGGCTTCGAATATATGAACGAAAGGTTAATTACAGTCAAACAAACGTGCATTCAGGCTAAACAATTCCAAACAAATGTAACAAAATGCTGTCTTACACAAGAAAAGTTTGACACCCACATTACGTTCTGTAGGTAGCTCATTGGGTATAACACCAAAATTGATGTCTAAATAGGGAGCTCACTAGGTTATCCCCAAAAAAGCTGTCTAGATAAGGAGATATCTAGGTAATAAATAACAATAAATGCCATTATGTAGGGGGCTCACTAGCTTTGATAGCCAACATTTTTTTTATAGATTGGGAGCTCACTAGATTTGATCCCCAAAAATACTGTTTAGATGGGGAGGTAACCAGTTAAAATGTCCATAAATCAGATCTAGGCATTAGCTTTGATGCCCAAAAATGCCGTCTAGATTGCGAGCTCACTACGTTTGAAACCCAAAATGCGGCCTAGATTGGCTTCGATCCCCAAACATGTCTAGATAGGGAAATAACTAGGTAAATAACCATAAATTACATTTATAAAGGGGACTCTCTAGCTTTGATGGGCAAAAATGCTGTCTAGATAAGGAGCTCACTAGGTTTAATCCCAAAAATGTTGTCTAGATGGCGAGGCAACCAGGTAAAGTGCCCATAAAGTCCATTTATTCATTTATGTAGGGGGTTCACTGGCTTTGATGGCCAAAAATGCTGTCTAAAAAAGGAGCTAACTAGGTAAAATGCCCATTAACACTGTCTAGGTAGGCAGTTTACTAGGTTTTACCTTCCAAATGCTGCCTATGATGACAGGTAACTGCGATTTATGCCATAATTTCTGTCTATTTAGGCAGTTCATGTCCAAGTATATGTCTATAAGGTGCTCACTAGGTTTAATGGCAGAATTGTTGCATAGGTAGGCAGCTCACTAAGTTTGATGTCTAAATATGCTGTGTAGGTAGAGAGTTGACTAAGAATTACGTTTAAAAAAAAATGCAAGCTTGGTAGGAAGTTCACACGATTTGATTCCCAAAAAAGCTGTCTAGATAGGGAGGTCTGAAGGTTTCACCCCAAAAAATACTGCCTATGAAGACCGCTAACTAGGATTTATGCCCAAATTTAGTCTACTCAGGCAGTTCGCTAAATATCTGTCTAGATAGGGAGTTAATTAGGTTTAATGCCAGAAATGCTGTCTAGGTAGGCAGCTCACTAGGTCTGAGGTTTAAAAATGCTGTCTAGGTAGGGAGCTGACAAAGTATGCTGGCAAAAAAGCCGCCAAAGTAGTCAGCTTTCTTGCTCCGTTTGATGCCCAGAATGTCATCAAGGTAGGAAACTCACTAGGTATGATGCTAAAAAAAACGCAGACTAGGTAGACAATTCAAACCAAGCATGGTTCCAGACAAAACAATATATCCAGAAAAGGCTACAAATTAACAAACAATCATGATCTTGACGTGATGGTGACTGACTGCGAAAACAAGTACCGCCGATTTCGCTGTAGAAAAAGGAAGAAAAGTCGAACTGACAGTTGCACAAAGCCAGTCAAGTTAAAGTAAAACTCTCCATTCACCAAGCGGCTCCTTTCAGTGAAAGAGAAAATCTGCAAAAATTCCAGTTAAACGGCGCATTACATGCGTCTCATTTGCATAACAAAAGACCAGAGGGGGGAGGACTGGCACTGCTGGCTAATTGTAGCCCAAGATGCCGTTAGCCTGCGGAGGAAATGTGACAGCCGTTTATTCTGTTTTCCCCCTGACGGTGTCCGCAAGCACGGTGGGAATAGCCTCGGGATAAGGGTCGGGATTTGCAGACACCTTCTAATAAGCATGTTGGGGGCAGGGACAGTTAGTGTTGTGCTTTTTGGACTAGCTTGACCAAGAAACGTTACCTATGCAAAACAACATGAATAAATAAAAAATATATGGATTACTGAAGCAGCAGAGACAGCGGGAGGTAGCACAGTAGTAATTTGTATTGGATATTATCTCATTAGGGAGAAATGTCCAGCTCCACGCTGATTACCGAAAGAGAGAACAGGTCAATAACTCTGTAGCGCCCCAAAATACCACAGCACCATAATTCACCAAACTAGTCATTATTCTCGTTAATACGTATGGAAGAGAGAAGGTCTGCTTTCCACCGGCTTTTCCAGCCATGTAAGAACAGAATGAGAAAACGTGTTGACATTTAAAGGTGACCGGTCACAACGGTCATTTCTTTGGTCTAGGTGACACTTCTGGGCAGCTCTGAGGCCTGGATTCATCCGAGAAAAATTAGTCGACAAGAGTTTTGTGGAAATCTGGACTTAAGGCGCTCTCAAGGTGATAACAAATCTTACCCTAAAAAAACATGTTCCTGTGTTCTCGCTTTAGAGTCACAGTACTTATTGGGTGAACAGGGCGCAGAGGGTGAACGGGTTACATTCAAGATGTTGACTGATTTTTATCCAAAAGCATAAAAGGTCGTCTTTGATTCCCATTCCATTTAACTGAGTAACATTGTTTGCTCTTTCACACAAACGTCTGTCTTATAGGTTCAATGTACTTTTTGGATGAACAAGGTGCACAGGGTAAACAGGTACCAATTCTAGATGATATCATATATTTAATCAAAAGCATAACCAGGTGATCTTGACCTCTTTTGAGCACCAATTCAATCAAAGTACAGTACAATCACTAATACAAAAATCCAGCTCTAAGTGCACATTGCTTTTTGGGTGAACATGAAACACAGGGTGAAAAGGTAACATTTAAAATTATAACTAATATTTTGCCAAAATACCTATCAAGATGATATGGACACCAATTTAGCTATTTGTATCACTCTACTCTCATTATAAAGGTGATTATAGCCTCTTTTGGGCATCAATTGAATTGTACTCTCATTAAAGTTTGATTCAACATTCACATTACTTTTTGGGTGAACAGGGCACACATGGTGAAAAGGTAACGTTCAAAAAAATAACTAATATTTTGCTAAAAACTTATCAAAGGGATTAAGGTACACTCTAAAAAATGCTGGGTTAAAAACAACCCAAGTTGGGTTGAGAATGCACCGACCCAACAATTGGGTTGTTTTAACCCAATGGTTGAGTTGTTCTTACCCAGCAATTGGGTTGTCTTAAGCAACATTTAACCCAACCACTGGGTTAAAACAACTCAACCACTGGGTTAAAACAACTCAACCACTGGGTTAAAACAACTCAACCATTGGGTTAAAACAACTCAACCACTGGGTTAAAACAACTCAACCATTGGGTTAAAACAACTCAACCATTGGGTTAAAACAACTCAACCATTGGGTTAAAACAACTCAATTGTTGGGTCTGTGTATTTTCAACCTAACTTGGGTTGTTTTTAACCCAGCATTTTTTAGAGTGTATATATTGGACGCCAACTAAACTTTATATCACTCCATAACACAAACTTCTACTCTACATTCAGGGTGCAAAAGGTAACATTCAAAATGATAGCTAATATTTTGCCAAAAACTTATCAAGGTATTATCATAGCTTATTTCGGACACCAATTTAGCAATATATCACTCTAATCTCATTAAAATAAGTGATATACCTAATATTTTGCGAAAAAAAAAAAGTGATTATGGCATCTTTTTGACACCAATTTGATTCAACAGTACACTCCTTAACACAAACGTCCAGCTTTAAATACACATAACTTATTGGGTGAACAGGGTGCAGAGGGTGAATGGGTAATGTTCAAAATGACAGACAAAAATGTAACAAATTAATAATGATCTCCTTTGGACACCAGTTCAACTGCATTTCACAGCACTAGTTTAATTTCTTAACCCAAATGGCAGTTGCTGGTTGAACTGAGAGCACAAGCACCTTCTAGGTAAAAAGTCATTAAGTAAAAGTCATCTCATTGTCTATAATGAATGCGGTGCTGCAGAATGAAGTGATGCTCAGGTGAAAGGGGGGTGAGGGGCACGCAGGTGAGAATCCTCCTGTGGTGATGCAGATGAGCTTGTACGAACAGGAGCTCGTGGATCATTCCTTACCGCAGCGCCTCTCGCGCACAAACATTAATATTCGGCGTGACAGAAACAGGCCGGCGGCACAGGAAACCAGGACGCCTAACAATATACCGCATGAGTGTTTAAAAATATATATAAATAAAATAACAGCTGAACAATAGCAAAGTCAAAAAGAACCCCAGCGTGAGACTATGCATCATGTCAGCGCTTTACAAGAAAAATTAAGTTCATGTACCAGATACAGGTTATATATTGTTTGGCTCCAAGAAATTTGAATGGTCAAATATCTGGATTTTAAATGCAAAATGCTGCAGATTATAATAGCAGTGATATCACTGATGTGACCTTGAGTTGTCACAGTAATTGGGCTGCACGGTACGCAATAGTCAGGATGTGCGATGCCAAGTCGATTGTAGCTGATCTGTTACGTACGGACCAGGCACCATGGTTTGAAACTCACATGATTCTTGTATTAATTCAAAAGTTTAAAATGATCTTTTACACTTTTTTTAGGTCCTGTCAGTTTAAACATTCAAATGATTAAGCCAAATTGAGCGCAAGAAGACAAGTCGCGTATGCCTTACAAGAACGTAAACAATTGAGAAAGAAAATGGATGCGTACCATTGTATTGGATCTGTGCATTCGCTCTTAAAGTGACAGCTGCCTAATATTCCTACTGATGTTTGTTAATCAATAGTTAAACTAACAACAAAGTACAAAGGGAAAATCACTTTTGTAGCTTTAACAAAGAAAAATGTAATTAATTTATACAGTGAAGATGCAGTGTTATTTTACATTTGATTATTCAATGTACCTGAATTAGGGATGTCACTCTGGTACTTCGGTACCAAGTTGTTAGTCAAATTTAGAAAATTTTACAATATCAGCATTTATGTAGTACCAATATTTGGTATCCACTAATAGACAGCTGCTTTCAGTCGCTTCCGTGTATATCTAAGCGCAGGGCTCCAGACTGTAGCCGGTATATATTAGTGTCTGTGAACTTTTTGCGCTTTAGTGGTTAATAAACAGAATTGCATGCATCTTGCGGAAGAACATTACAACCCCTGTTCTGTCGGTTTGTCCTACCACCCATTAACAGTAGATAGCACAAATTGACAGCAAAAAATGCTACCTATCAAATTGAACTACCAGCATCATATTCATGTAATTTGAGGCTTTATCAATATCCATACCTACCCCTAGCCTTAAAACTATGTAAATATAAAAAATATATATATATATTGATGTGGCATTCCCAGTAAACCCTGGTAGGACAATCTGACGGGTCTAAAATAGTCCCAATATAAATAGTACCATAATGATTCAGGGTAAGACAAAAACACGGTTTAGAAAATGGATTCATGTTGTACACTCATTATATAATTTTTTTAAATCTTGAACACAAAGAAAGTTATAGACAGTAGCTTTAAGTATTAAAAGGTTTATTCAGCATTGTCTTCTCCACCGTGTTCTAGGGCAGTGGTTTTCAAACTTTTTTTAAAGCGACCCTCTTTTTTTTTGTCGCGACCCATATAGGCCTACAACCATTTATATTCAAATAAGTCAAGCCAAGCATAACAATACTTGTATACAATGGGCCATTTGACTGTATCCTCCATTAAACCACTAGGTGGCACAAATATTCAGCTCAGCACTTTTCCACACAACTGCTTTTGTTCCTTGATGCGTTCGCAACGCAAAGTTGATTCTGCACTAATTTGGTATCTAGGCATATCTATGGGACGCTAATTAACTGGTTAACTGTTAACCAACAAGACTTTTGAAAGAGAGAGAAAAACACAGGTAAGTCACGTATAAGTTGCATTTGATTGCATTCATAATAATACCAGTAGGCTAAATAAAGGGAAATATTGTACTACAAACATAGGTTATTTTAGTTCCCCTCGCTCCACAACAAATCCTTTAAATTTAACGGTATTCAGAACAGAAGGCTATAACTATATAAAGTCAAAACGAAATAATTTAATGAGGAACTGAAAGTAACCAGCGTTAGACTCACGCAGCCTAACTCCCTCATTCGATCCAAATGTTTCCATATTGGTGATAAATTTAAAAGCTAAACCATTATGTATTATAGGCTTTGTTTCCTTAACTCGCGTCCCAATATTGATGGGAAAAAATCATCCTCTTCACATGCGCAAAAATGTGCTTGAGAAATTGCACTCATACGCATACTAGATTTGATGGCTGAGTGCGGGCGGTAGCTACTCGTGTGTGTGTGTGGATTTCGGGAGAATAAAACTATTTGCATGACCACAGCAAAATAAAAAAATCTAAAAAGAAAACATCTAGAAAAAAATAAAATGTTATAAAATAAAAACAAATTACAGTTGGAGGCAGAGTAGCTAACACGTTTTTGCCGCGTTGTGCAATGTAACCAATATTGGTTAAACAAAGCCGATACAACAAATGTTTATTTCTAGAACGCAATGGCCAAACAGATTCATTTAAGAGAAAAATCCCCTCACCGCTCAAGAGTTTTTGTGCAGTGCTGAATTCTGTATGCTGACAAATACTTTGATTATAACAAAGAAAGTTTAGACATTATAAAAAAAAAGATTCATTGTGCAGTCATTTTTATGGCTAACAGAGCTTTGTGAGATCGCGTTGAACTGAGATGAGAGCTTTTTTGGAATTATGAGCCCACTTTGCGCGTATTCTGCCACGCCAAACCACGCAGAAAAAAAACTATTTATACTTGTATGCGGCGAGGAGCGGGACAAAACATGAATGTTGCGAGCGGGTCTCTACTTGGAAACACCTCAGCAGCAGTGCTCATGCTGAATGGCACGAAGTGTTGGCTACTACTGGCTATTTAAACTGAGCTGTGTAAGTTTTTATATATTAGGTTGGCTATTTTATTTTGATAATGAACTGGCTATGATGTCAAGTTTGCAATGCCATCACAGTTCGCATGTTGTGTGCGCGTGATCGAGGCGCCAGTGCAAAAGAGCAGAGGAAACAAATAAAATCTGTAATAGTCATACATAAGAGAAGGACATTATTTAAAATAGCAAAAGTGTTTACTTACATTGTGCTATAAAATAGCCTAAAGAAAACAAGATTTGCTTTCTGTCTTCTGGATTTCCGTTCCGTGAACTTGTTTGGAGGAGTGTCACGCCTCACGATAATGAACCAGTCAGCAGCAACTGTCACACATTTCTTTTCCTTTTTTTTGTTAATCTGTTAATTATTTAAGTCAATATATATTTCATGTATTTATTTATTTTATATAGGCCTATAGAATGATTTTATGAAAAAATATATATTTTAATTTTTTTAATGTAAGCTAACTCAATTTTTCTTAATTGTCCTGGCTACCCATTTTTTAAGTCTCGCGACCCACCCGAGGGTCGCGACCCAGGGTGTGAAAACCACTGTTCCTCAAATAAAGAGTCAAGCGGTCATGAATCAGTGAATCGTTCAATGATTCGGATCACCAATGTCACGTGATTTCAGCAGTTTGCCAGTTTGACCGTTTGAATCTTTATTTGAGGAACACAGAAGAGAAGACAATGCTGAATAAAGTCCGAAAAAAAGCTGAAAATTCTTTCGATGCTTCAAGAGATTCTAATTGACTAACTGATGACACATATGAACTACTTTGATGATGTTTTTATTCCCTTTCTGAACATGGACAGTATAGTGTGCATAGACTGCATATGCTCTGGGACTAAAATATAAAATATCTTAAACTGTGTTCCGATGATGAACGGAGGTCTTACGGGTGAGGAACGGAATTAGGGTGAGTCATTAATTACATAAATTTCATTTTTGGGCAAACTAACCCTGTACATGTTCTGCATCTGTGTGAATGAATGGGGCAGACAAGCATTTGCCACACACACACACACACACACACACACACACACACACACACACACACACACACACACACACACACTGCCTTGTCACTAAGAGGACATAAATGCAAAAACTTCACCTCTAGAGCTGCTCTGGTGTCACTTCATGAGCATTTAGCGTTTCATTAGAGAAAACTATTGTCATATCATTACCACAGAAACTCAAAGCCCTTCACAGCAACCCGTCAAAATAAAAGTTCAATTTAACTTGAAGAAATTGACAGAAATATATTAGGCTACTGTTGTACAGTAGATTTAAATTCACCTCAATTTACTTATAATTCTAACACTAATAATAATAGTTATTATTAAAATTATTATTATGATAATTAGGTGTGCATAGAGAGTTGCTTATTTTTCACTTGATCATTTTTTGTTATAAATGTTTACTCTTAAAATGCATGTAGCCTTTAAATGTTTTTAAAAAATCATGTGGATGAGAAATCCGAAAAAAAAATTATTTACAATTATTCCTTATTTAGCAACTAAGAAATTAAGAAAAAAACTAAAACATTTAAATAGTGGATGTAAATTTGTCAAGCAACAATCTAGAAATTTCCCCGATTCCAATACATTTATTAGTATATCTTTATTTAGTTAAAGTTGCACTATGTAACTTTTCCGTCCGCTAAAGGTCGCCTATTCAAAACAAAGGTGTAGTTTGATTGTAGGCCTAGTTTAGTTGTGTACTATATTGGGACATGTATTCTTCACCTCAAGGACTCAAGCAGAAATCAATTTCATGGATGCGATTATTAATGTTACTGTAGTATGAAGCGGAGCAGACCCGAATGTTGTGGAAGCTGAACAAGGCCGCTGGAGTGATTGTTAATAAGATGAACGCAACACGCGCCTTGCGAGCAACCAACTTTTATTATGAAATTGACAAGCGACTCCCTCACACGTCCGGTTCCTTGGTTCAATTAGCAATTTTCTCACGATTTACAAATAATAAAGCACTCAACTGAACAAAATATGTAACACTAGCCTAGTGTTTTTCAGATATTTTACTGAAAAAAATTTACATTGGTGCACCTTTAACAATTTATATTGTCTATACTATACTAAAGCCAACATTGATATTAGCATCAAAACATTTGAAATAGCATTGATTGTACCATACTATCTGCAGTATATTGTATGTATACTGTGTATAGTGTGCATATGCATTGAATACCAGGATCATCTATTACATTTGCCAAAAACATTAAGTTATTGTCTTGACACATCTCCTCCTGGTGGTTTCTCACCAGCAAAGGCCCTTGTTATGAATGAAGCCTAGAGCTTCATAAACCTACAAAGATCAACCCCTAAAGCTACAAAAACACATCAGCACTAAAACGACATGAAATGATAATAACTAAAGCATATCAAAGCATGCACATATCTGTGATCTATACACATGCATGTTTATTTACTCTTCATGTGGCTGATCTCTCCTTGGCCCTGATATACAAGATCATTTCTCACGTTCACTTCAAATATATGAGGAGTAAAACACACAGGCTGTTTATAAAACACACTTTGACACTAAAAATACATATTGTCAGTCCTCCGAGGCTGATATTTGCTTTGAAATCATTACAATAAGATTAAAACACTGAGGTGTGTTAGCACACATGGTAACGCTAAATGAGTTTAAACACACATACAGGTTTTCCAGACCATTTAAATTCACGGGAATAACACCAAAAATCGTGATATTCAAGGGTAAGGGTGGTAATGTACACGAGGCTTACCTGTAAGATAGATAGACGAATAAATATTTAAAGAAATGAAGAGAAATAATGAGTCTAATGGCTGCTAAAGGCTGAAGTCAAAGCTGTCGGTCTGTCAGCGGCATTGAAGACAAAATACTCAAACACCTGGAAGGGAAAATACATTTAAAGCCGGTGAACTAGCAAAATTATACCAAAAGAGGGCGCAGAGTGGCTCAAGAATGCGGAAAAAATACAATATTTTTGGTCATAAATTATTCAAAAAACATTATTATATATTTATAGCGTAACACTTTATTATTATAATTTAGGCAAATAAAATTTAAATATTTTTATTTTAAATCTAAAAATACATTTTATTTTAAACGCTTTATTATAAACAATTTAATAGAGTAAAATAATTATTTTAATTTAAAGGCGAATACGATTCAAATATCTCAAAATTCATAAACTAAACATGATTAATAGTAACTATGTCTTTATTAAACTGGTTGAAAGTGCAAACTTTTCCTTTTGAATCTGACAAAGATGCTTTTTAAAGCACGTGACATGAGATTAACCAATCGGTGATCAGCACTCGCGTCCCGGAAGCACTGCCATCTTTCAACTCTTCTCCGCTCTAGGTTTTGTTGATATTTCTAAGATCCGCAGAAGGGTGAAAGAACCCCAGTGAGTGGCATTTACTCTTATAACTTACTATATTTGATTACAAATACACTTTTGCCCTTGTTAAAAAAAATAGGAGAACGTCGAGGCACATTGACTTAAAAAACGTACACATTTGAAGATGCCAGACACACTCAATCGTTAGTTGACAGTAACATTTCTTATACGCCAACATATTATCAGTAACAAAAAAAATAACAAATATCATTTTGACTACATATATATATATCGTTTCATTTCCAGCAAACTTGCCACTCGTCGCGTAGATATGACGCACAGCGTGTTTTGTGACGCAACTCACTGTATTGCCGCGAAATGTCAAATCCTGGCAGTAGGGGTTTAGAAATGATCGTCTCATAGTGAGTATGAATAAGTAATGCTGCAGTAACATTATGATGTATTAGTTTTGTCTTCTTAATGTGGATAATTTAGTAAACTACAAACCACAATGCATCTGAGTTAATTTTATGAATCTTTCTGCATGCGTTTGTAATATACAGACACAGTATGAAAACAATGAGAAGTCAAGTCAAAGCAGCTCCAGGGCCCCATGGCAAGGATGCACTTCAACTCCTTCCACAGAAACTGCAGGAAAAGCTGATGGCCTTCCAGAGGGAGGGTATCTGTTTTGCCTTATCAAGGGATGGACGGTCAGTTTACTTCTTTATATTGTAAACTTTGTATTATGTGAATCTGTTTTCCCTTCCATTTTTTTTTCTGTTTTTGTTGTTGTTGTTGTTGCTCCTCATCATCAATTTGTTTCGTCTTGATGTCTATTCTTTATCCCAAAGTGTATCAATATAAAACAAATGAGGTGAACCAAGATTGAAACTTTCACCTTATAAATGAGTAGCACTTTTATGAATGTTCATCTTTAGATACAAATAAATAAAATGTTAAGACAAATCTCAAATGTATGCATATGTAACCTGTATACAAACAGTGGCGGTCAAAAGTTTGGAATAATTTTGATTCTTCTTCTTTTTTTTTTAATGTTTTTGAATGCTCACCAAGGCTGAGTTTACATTTTAAATTGTAATAATATTTCACAATATTACTGTTTTTACTGCGTTTTTTTATCAGTAAATACAGAAGAGACTTTTTTCAAAAATATTTAATTTAATAATATTAGAATTTTGACCAGTGGTGTAAATATTGCCATGCATATAAATACATGATAATAATATTCAACAATCTTGATGTAGTGGCCTTATTATTTTTCATAAATCTTAATTAACCAATATTTCATTTCAGTTCACCAATTAAAAATAGTTTGGCTTAATGCACAAACAATTTTGCAAAAAGTAATATATAGTTTGTGATGTATTCGTATTTAAATAATATGTTTACTCTCTAAAAAAACTTTTTTATACCAATCAAAAACCTCCTTGTCAGATTTATTTATGATAGGACATGAAACGAGGATCTGTCGATTCAACATCATTACTGCAAAAGACATTATTTTGGTTCAGATTAAATCATAACCTTTGAAAGTCAGAAAGCAGAAAGATCTTTTTTTTGTGTAATTTTAAGTGAACTATTTTACTTGAACATTTTAGGTATTTTATTCTCAAAATTTGAATTCACTAATATCTTAAAATGTACACTGATGAGCCCAAACATAAAGAACAGTCACAGGTGAAGCGAATATCGTGATCATGTTCTAACAAGGCCACATATTAAAGTCTGGGGTAGATTAGATGTAGGCAAGCAATCAGTTTTCGTAAATCAATGTGTTGGATGCAGGAGAAATGGCCAGAAATAAAGATCTGACTTTGACAAGGGCTAAATTGTTATGGCAAGGTGACTGGGTCAGAGTATCTCTACGGGCTTTTAGAGATCACCGGGGGAACCTTTTCATAGTTCCTAGGACTAATGGCGGAAGTACCTGCTTTTTGGCGTGTTCGCACCGCAGGAACTATTTTAGTTCTAGGAACTCCTTTTGAGGGACTACATTCGCTCCTGCTTCAGTGTAGGGTCTAACCCAGCTCAATAGGGATTATCATTGAAGGAAGTGAACGCTGATTGGCCAAACACCATTAAAAAAAATAGCTGTGTACACACAGATTGAAGCCTGTATATTTACTCCACAAACTAACTCTATGAACATGGAAAACAGTGATAAATAGACCTCCCGATCTTTACACTAAAGGGAAAATCCAACGTGCCTTTGAATGGACCAAGCAAAACATGATTACGTATTTCTGCTCAGCTATCGACATTGGGCTTCAACCAAACGGCAAATGGAACGGAAAATACTTTGTTCATATACTTTCTTTGTATAACAGTTGAAGACTATTGAACAGATCGTAAACTAATGAAAACAAATGGGAGCACTGTGAGCTCGGGCTCTGGCGTTCTCAGCGCCGTCAAAAATAAAGGTCACAACAACATTTCAGAGTTCCTACTGGCGGCGTGAATGCAACCAGGAAAATAACCCTAGGGGAAAGGAACCACCATGGTGGTAAGTTACTATAACCAAGTTCCAAGAACTTGTAGGTTTCTCCCTGTCAGCTGGGGTGAGAATTTACCAATAGTGGTCCAAGGAGAGATAGACTACACACCAGCGACAGGGTGTTGGGCGGCCAAGGCTTAATGATGCATGAGGCTTTTGAAGGCTATCTTGTCTGCTCAGAGCCAATATAAGGCCTTCTGTGGCACAAGCCACATACATTTTAATGATGGTTACAGAAATGTGTCACAACCACTAATAGCCATGTTTCCACTGTCAGGCCAAAACCGGAAGCACTGTCACTTCCGGGGCTTGATTGGGACTCATCGAGGCTTCCTCGGGGCCAATGGCCAGGGTTTTTTGGCCCGCCAAATAACTTTGCCCAAAGAGTCATCTGATCACTGTATAAGTCAGACACAGTGATGGAAAAGACTATATGCACTAACCATTACCATAGTAAACATGATAAATACAACTGCTTGAAGTAATCAGATAAATAATACAGTCTATCACAATCATGTATTTATTTAATCTGTCTGGGTCTCATCTCTTTATAATGGACCGACTGTCTGATGTCCATATTTATTACCGCAAAGCCTGCTATGTCATAAAATAAAGCAAGCACTCCGGTTTTCGGAAGCCTCCTTTCTCTGACTGAAAATATAACTATTGGTCACTGGAGATAGTCTTAAAGCTTCTCAGGTCGCATTTATGTTGGAAAATTTGTCTAAATGATCATTCTTTCTAAATGTGATGCAATAATGTCCAAATAAACAGAAACAGACGCGACTGAATAAGTACACATGCCCTCTTTCTTTTGTGAAATAGCGGTAAATACCACTGTATTTCTGTGTGACTAATGTGTAATCTCACATTAATAATCAATGTATCAATTATTATTGTAAAACTGTGGTAAAACATCAGTGCTGCGGTATAAAAGTATACAAGACTGCCAACAAATGGCCGCTTTTATCATGTTTGTTTTGAGATCTCGCTAGTTTCTTTCCAGTGATTTCTTTCTGATTAGTTTTCTGATAAATTTCCATTTGTTGGTGAAATGATGGGTTCGTGTGACGTTGTTCCAGAGAGGTGTATTACGGCGTGTTTTAGTGAAGCAGTGCGAAGCTTCTGGCTCAACGGTGGACATGCAGCATGGTTTTGGGCTCGGTGCTTCAGGTCCAAGGCTATTAGCTCAGCCTGGCCCGTTAAAAGCCCTGGCTCGCACTGGCCCCACAGTGGAGACCCGGCTAGTGATACCGCATAGAATGACCTCTATCCACCGTTGAAAGTGCATACAATGGGCATGTGAGTGACAGAACTGGACCTGTGGAAGAAGGTTGTCTGGTCCAATGAGTGTCTCTCATTTACCTCACTTGGACGGCCGTGTACGTGTTCGCTGTTGACCTTGGGAAGGGATGGCACTTAAATGCACTGTGGGACAGTGATGAGCCGGTGGAGGGAGTGTGATGCTCTGGGCAACACTGGGTCCGGGCCATTCATGTGGATGTAAATTTGACATGTGCCATTTACCCAACCATTGTTGGAGACCAGGTACACCCCTTCATCACAATGGTGTTCCCTAATGGAAGTGGCCACTTTCAACAGGATAATGCACCCCGCTACACTGCACACATTGGGTGCTTCTCATGTGTTATTTGTGCATCCTTGTTTCCTTTCCTCGCTTCCTTTCCTCATGTCTCAGCTCCACCCCCTTAGGATGCGAGGGAAGGATACACCTGTGTTTCGTCGCTCATGACTCCTCATGAAGGTTCCCCGCTTCTCATTCCTCTTCTCCTCGTGGTGCAATTAGAGAATTGAAATGTCCTTCAAGACAGCTGAGTTCGATCGGTTTCCGGGTCACGGGCTTGAGGAAGTAGGAGCAAGGACATAAGGAGGCATCAATTTAAGTATTGAGAAGTATCCATTGTTCAGGAATGGTTTGAGGAACTTAATGAAGAGTTCAAGGTGTTGCCCTGGCCTCCAAATTCCCAAGATCTCAATCCAATTGAGCATGTTCTGGACCAACAAGTTTGGACTTGAAGGATCTGCTGCAAACGTCTTGGTGCTAGATACCACAGGACACCCTCGGGGCTCTTGCAAACTCCATGTCTGGCGGGTCGGTGCTGTTTTGGCAGCATGTGGAAGACCAACAACATATTAGGCAGATGGTCATTGTGTTTTGGCTCATCAGTGTATGTATATTTTTTTGTACTCCTGTATAAAACTTGCATCTGGTATCTAGAAATGGGACACCTATCTCTTTATAATTCACTCTATGTGTCTGTCTATCATTCTCTTATCAGTATATCATTCTATCTCTTAACCCGTGCTTGATTTAAGCAGGTGAGAATCTAATTTACTTCAGTTCTGTCAGTCAATGTTCTGGGTCAGACGGGTCAGTTAGTCGACGCTGCCGAGGTGTCCCAGATCGATGGCAGGACACACAGAGTTCTGTTTGGTGCAGACAGGGTCAGTCACTTAATTAGGCAGACATTCAGTGGGGTGGATATTACAGAATCCCAAAGGAGTCACAGTGGCTGATGGGATGGATGCAGTTACAGATGTCTGATTTTTCAATTTGTTCAATAGCTTTATTTAAGGGAGAGAACCAAACAAGTGCCAAATTGAACAGAGAACAACATTTCTGACAGGGTTATTATTATAATTAACTAAACCCATAGAAAAACATTTTTGCTATTTGATATAAAATAAACATTACATGTAATAAAAAAATGTATAAAAAAGCTAGTAGCTTTTAGCTAGTAGCTAAAAGACAAATGTTCATAGTTTAACTTGATGTATTCAAATAAAAATGAACAATTAATAAAATGATATAGACATTATTTAAAAAAAACATAAAAATTACAAAATCATAAAAAATATACCCTAACCCTAAAATTACAATGAAAACATAAAGATGAAAATAATGAATTCATAATTAAAGTATCTTAATGATACTAAAATAACACATTATTTGTCTTAATAGTGCATGTAGTTTATTAACTTTTTAAATATAAAAAATATTAACTGATGATTATTACATTTATGAGCAAAGCTGATGAGTATTATATTGTGTATTGTTTTTTTTTTTTTTTTTTTTTTTTTACCTGTATGCACTTTTCAATAAACAGTTTTTTCTTTGTACTTTACAAGTTTTTTTTTTTTTTACATCTGACACAAAAAAGCAGATGTTCTTTAAACTTCCGTAAATAATCATCTTTTAGTGATGTATTTCTCACACACACTGATTGCAGTAGAGGCAGGATCAAATCAAAGCAGTCACTTTTATTTACAATTCTGACAAAACATAAATATATATACACAGAGTAAAACAAAAGGCTAAACAAGAAACAAACAAAACAAATCAACCAACCAATGTGTTGCTACGACAACAAATGAAAACTTGTCTAGAAACAAAAAGGAAACCCAGAAGAAAAAAAGTTACAAACTAAGGCCCTGTACACACAAAGTGGATAAATCTGAAACTGACACCCTTGCATTTTCGTGTGTACAGCCAATCCGTATATTTTGTGAAACGATGATGTCATCACCGCCTCGACCCCAGCTCTCCGTTTTTAGTGTATCTCTGTGGCAGAATTAAAGCGCCACATACTAGTCTGGCATGTATACTACATCGCTTTGTGTCGGTTTCAGTGGTTTCGTATGCATGCAGAAATTTCTTGAGACGAGGGAAAAAAAAGATGTGAAAGGAAGGGAAACGAAACAAACAAAAATCAACATTACAATGTATTATTGAACAGCTCTAGAAAACATATTATCTAAAACTCTTTGTAACTGATGAATATTATATTTATGAGTAAAGCCGATAAGTATTATATAGTGCTTTTTTGCACTTGTTGCTAACCAAAAACCTTTTTTTGTTCTAGTTTATTTTTGCATCCACAAGCAAGCTGATGTTTTGTTTTGTTTTCTTTAAGCGGCCATAAATAATGCATCTTTTATTGAATATATTATTGAACAAACAGCTCTAGAAAACACTCAAACACAATTTTCCATTTTCCACACTGACAGATTTGGCACGATGTGTTTGCTGCTGACCCTTAAGTTTAGAAATACCCTTACAATTATTACTAAGGTCTTACTTCTAAGGGTTTTCTTCCTTCATAGGGTCTGGTGCATCTGGCTGCAGAATAAAACGGCTTTTATTGACTGTAATCAAGACTGACTGTATTTAGTGAGCCGACACTAATTTCCTCTTTAACTAGACAGGTACAGTTTCACAAGTGCCAGCTGCTGATAGATAACTCTCTTCAATATATAAATATCATTTTCTTCACTTTGATTCTCTTTACTTAATATTAGATGGTTTCATGATCTAAATAAACCGTGTGAGTACTGTATCCCATGATGCCAAATATCAAGATAAAGGGGTTGTGAGATAATGGGACAACGATGTATGTTTCAATGGATTTTTAACAATTTTTGCATTTTGACTAACAAAATGATTATTAGAATACAACAAATACAAGTTATTATTTGTGCTATTATATTTAAGCAGTTGTTAATTTTTGTCAGAATGATTATAACACTTTGAATGATGCATTTTTTCGCAATCGCACATTTTAAAAGTTTTTTTTACTCTTTATTCTCTTGCATTTTAAATGCAGTTTTGTTTTTAAAAAAAAATTGGCAATTTTTTTTAAAATCAAAAATACATTAAAAATTGTAATATTACAAAATGTGTTAAAACACACACACACACAAAAAACTATTTCTATAATCTTTTTTTAAATATTTTTTAATGTGATCAAAGCTGAAGTATCATTACTCCAGTCTTCAGTGTCACATGATCCTTCAGGAATCATTCTAATGTTCAGATTTGATGCTCAAGAAACAAGTCTTATTATTATCAATGCTGTAAACAGTTGTGCTGCTTAATATATTTGTGGAAATATTTTTTAAGGATTCTTTGATGAATAGAAAAAGTATGAATAAACTTGCTGACCCCAAACTTTTAAACAGTAGTGTATACATTCTAAATGTAACTTTTCCCTATGAATAATTTAAGTGAAGATTCAATAGTATTCGAAAGATTTCATATTTATTCATTTGGATGCAGTGTCTCTGTTCAGTGTCTGTGTTCTCTGTTGGATCTAGACATTATTGATAACAGAAGCCGCTTAGAAGTTCCGACATCAGTCACCTCTATGAAGCTATCACTTTTTATCCGAACGGGTGTGTGTTTCGTCCTTTGTTTTTTGTTCTTGAATCTAATTTAGCGATTAATTTCCCCTTGTGCACCGCTTTGATCCCGCTAATCAGTTAGTATGCGGATTATGGCCCAAGATAATTGCTCTCTAATTAAATATGTAATCTCCACTCCAGCCAATAACCCGAGCAATCCTCAACTGTAATTACTTTATCCGTACTGAGACTCTCCACCTACAGTCTAATGAACCGGGACAGGCGTCCACACGGCTGTGTGTCATCTCCAATGACTAGCCACGTTTCATTTAATGTTTTTTGCTGTGGGAAATGAAGGTGGTTAGTTACTGTTTACTTTTCATATTAGACTTGACAGACTTAAAGGGAAATCTCATTAAGGCAGGTGAATTTTTAGAGCAGCGCCGATGCTAAAACGGTAAATTGGCAAACTGATATTTGCTCGGGTTTATTTAACGTTGACTTAACGTTGGCACATTCTTTTTGACCATTTTATTTATTCGTTTCTGACTTAAGTCCAAGTTTAATGCCAGATCATACCTCGTTATTTTTTTACACACCAATTATTGCAATATCCTTGTTTTGTTCAGAATTTCGGTAGTAAAATTGGTTGCAAATTGGTTTGCGTACAAACGGTGTCTAAACGAACAGTTTTCCATGTTGTTTTCCTTGTCAGGTTGTTAATCAGAATGAAATGTAACTTTATTAGCAAGGCATTGTGTATATGGATGACTTGAGGGTGAGTAAATCATGGTAATTTTCATTTTTGGGTGAACTATCCCTTTAAATGTCAGATCTTATTATCCCAATTATTGGAATATCCTTATTTAATTCAGAAACTCTGAAGTAAAATTGGTTGTTTTCAGTGTCGGGATGTTAATTCACACATGAGACATTTCACTTTGTTAGGAATAACAACTACAGTTTTGTCATACTTTGGTGGTACAGTTTTGGCCACAGAACTGAGGCAGGAAGTATTTAGTGGCGTTTGTGTTTGTTTATGTGTTTGGAGAGTCTGTTTCGTTTAATCGTGTGAATCTTTACCTTGCGGTTGGAGTAGATGTGCCTCTCATGTAATAGAATACAACCACTCTGTGTTTTCTAAACCATCGATTTCCGTTTTTTCGCTCTCTTTATCTCCCACCTCTCTCTCTGCAATTCAATAATCCCCCTGAAGCAGAATTGCTTTTTTTTTTTTGTTACAGCACAGCCAAACCACACACTGAGACACGATACTTGCTCAGATGATGCAGTGTTTTAAGCTGCTCCGTGCTGCTTATAGCAAGATTTCATCAGCGGCTTGTTACTAGTCGAGAAGATAGATATCCGAGGTTGCTTTCATATCTTGAAAGCACAAAAGGTGAACGGCACCCATTACTTGATATAACCTTACTTGCGTCTTGAAGTATTGGATCTAAGGCTATAGATTACGAAAAATTACCATGGTAACAACAGTTGTCTCTAAAATACTATAGTCGGTTATTGTTACTGCTGTAAAATCATAGTAGATTAATTTTGGGTCTCATTCAAACAGCTTTTAGTCTCATTTCTCATTGCTTTTCTAAGCAATTATTATTTTGTCTGGTAAAATAGGCACAAAAGATTTAGGAGTCAGCTCTTTTGACCAAAACAAGCACCTAGCAACCACCCAAAACACCATAGCAACCATTCAAAAAAATTTTTGCAATCATCTTAATATGGTTTTGAGTCTTTTTCAAAAACATTTTTCAAAAAAGTTTGTTCACACTTTAGTTTATTTCATATTCTCATATTCTCACTATTAACTATGACTTTTGCCTCAATTAACTCCCACTAGTTAGTTAGGTAGTTAAAGGGTTAGTTCACTCAAAAATAAAAATTCTGTCATTAATTACTTACCCTAATGCTGTTCGACACCCGTAAGAACTGTGTTCATCTTCGGAACATAAATGAAGACATTTGTGTTGAAATCCTATGGTTCAGAAAGGCCTTTATTGACACCAATGTCATTTCCTCTCTCAAGACTCACACTAAAGACGTCGTTACAAAGCCCATCTCACTACAGTGGCTCTACAATCATTTTATGAAGCAACGAGAATAGTTTTTGTGCTCAAAAATACAAACTAAAGAATGACTTGTATAGTGATATATTTCAAAACAAAGTTTTGAACCGTTATGAATCAGTTTATCGATTCTTATTACACGGCTCTGTGAAATACTTGATTCTGATTGGTCAATCGCGCATTCCAGCGGTATGTTATTTCCAGATAACAACCGCTCATACGGGTACTACGAGTTATCTTGACCGTTACTACTTCTATGCTTAACGCTGGCGCCATCTTGTGGCTTAAACAGCCGTGGGTTACAATGGAAGACTTCAAGGCAGGTTTCCTTTATAACGTTTTTAATATAGATATTTTTCTTACACAAACGCATCGATTCGAATCAGAAGGCTCTATTAACCCATCAGAGCCGTGTGGAGCACGTTATTTGACGGACAGCTGCATTTTTTTATGGGCTTCAAACACAACTACAACAACTGCTTGGATTAACGTTAGCCTGGACTTTTTAAATATAACTCCGATTGTATTTGTCTGAAAGAAGAATGTCATATACACCTAGGATAACTTGAGGGTGAGTAAATCATAGGCTTGGTTTCATTTTTGGGTGAACTAACCCTTTCAGCATTCATTTTCAACATTTAGCAAGGGCATATGGCAAATCTTCAGCAATAGATAAAGGCTTAAAGCAGGTTGGAACTGTTTTCCTTCACGGAAGCTTTGCGTAATAGCTAATAAAATATTTAATCTCGAGACAATATTTTGTGTCTAATAATTATTTATTTGAGACTAGTAGCCGTATAATAAGCGGGACAATGTACACCCAGCCGGTTGTTATCGCAGAATAAACCCCGCCAGAGTGATCAGGACCCCGACGCGAAGCAGAGGATACATTATCCCTTACATAAATTCAGATCGCCAAAGTCACGTGATTATTAACTAACTTATTAACAGAGGTGGAAAGAGTAACAAAAGATTCTACTCAAGTAAAAGTACTGTTACTTGAATGAAATTTTACTTAAGTACAAGTAAAATTACTGGTCTAACAATTTACTCAAGTAAAAGTAAAAAGTAGCTCATTTAAAATGTACTCAGAGTAAAAGTTACTTAGTTACTTTTTTAAAAGTGGGGGTGGGGGACTCTCCCCTGTAGGGTTGTGATAGAATGAGATTTTCACGATATGACAACTATCTCAGAAAACATCAATTAAACATTTACTGTACCTATTATTAAATGATGGTTATTATCACTAGTTAAAATGATGTTAAATGAATGAAGAAGATTAGTCTTTTTTTTTATTTGGTTGAACAAATGCTTTATTATAACAAACTTAAAACCATTTGTTTATTTTGTTTATTACAATTTCAATAAAACATGTCTAATAAACTAAATTCAATAAATTATTATGAATTAGATTAACAACTTATTTTTATCATTAATTCGTAAAAAAAAATTAAGAATATGTCAATATGTAGTAGACGGAGCAGCTCATTCACAGAGAGAGAACAAGCAGATCATATATTCATATAGCAATGTTTTGTGCTTTAATGTTCACAGACCATGTCGCGATTTGATTTATTTCTAAGGCCTACAGCTCTACTTTTGAGTTTTTCGTTCATCCACCAGTTTGCGTGTATTACGCAAATTCTACGTTATAATGTAAAGTTAATGTTCATGACTGGATTCCGAGATTCCCTCTGCGTCACAGAAATCAATCGGCCTAAGTTATAAACATAACGTTACCTTTATTTGCACAGAGGGATGTGTTCCCGAACATGTTCTATGTGTTTCTTCATTTGCATCCACATTTTGTGCACATTTGATATGCTCCGGGACAAAACCACATTATTTTTTTCTATATCCAAAGTATTTCCATACTAGCCAGGAGTTCACGACGGCGTTTTGCTTTCACCTGGGTCTGCGTCACTGACGTCTGTCTTGTTCGTCTCTATCTGATATTTGCGCGCTTGTTCTCTCCCGTGCCCCGCGCCCTCTATTCAATATTAGTCATTTCCGGATCGCGTTTTTTTTCCTCCCCTCTTTGCATTAATGATTTATTTTTACTCAGTAACGGATGTGGTTTAAAATGTAGCGAAGTACAATACTTTAATCAAAATGTACTTAAGTAAAAGTAAAATTACAGATTTTTAAAACTACTTAAATAAGTAGAAGTACACAGAAAAGCTACTCAATTACAGTAACGCGAGTAAATGTAATTCGTTACTTTCCACCTCTGCTTATTAAGTAATATGTAATTGTTGTTATGAGTTTTGAATTAATTCTGAATTAGTTAATTGTCATGTGCCCCAACAAGTAAAGTCATAAGATAATGATACCTTTATAAATCATTAGCTAATGATTAATTAAAGCAGACAACTGGAAGTTGAAATGCATTGCTTTGACCTGTTGTGGTAAAACAATACAAATAAAATGTATTATCATTTGTATTATTATTAATTAACACATTAATTTACATTATTAGTTAATATAATGTTATTAAGGAATAATTATATTATGACACATTTAGCTAATAACTATGTAATGATTACTTAATCTGTTAATAATGTAGAATCTTCATTAGTTGCTGATACAGTAATCATTAATAAATGGGTTAGTTCACCATTAATAATACATTAACTTTATTGTAAAGTGTTACCGATAAGTTTTACCACAGTTTTATAAAGTGCTCATAAAAGTAAAAAAGCTTTTCTACAGTAGCAGAAGTCATCTAGACTGGTTATACTGGTTCAGCATGTATTGCTGTTTATTTTAAGATTGTTTCACCCACTGAATAGCTAACCTGTTAGCATGATGCTAATTGTGTTTTCTGTGCGTCACAAGAGCTAGAAACCCACTTTTATCAACAGCGTGCTAACGCGCAACAACCACACCACATTAAAGATGCTAATAAAGCCTTAATGCACCAGCGTATGGACTATGACTAAATGTTAATTCATCATATTGGATGATGAAATGCTACGCGAGGGCGGATTAGCATATGCCGTGCTGACACAATTACTGCGGTTTAATGAGCCCTGAACTCTGAACCACCAATCAAAAAGCTACACCATGAGCCACCATGTGCCACACAGGAGCTAAGCTATATCTGTCTCCGTATCGAGCGCGGTGGCCGAGACGATCGATAGATATTGATCTGAGATGGGAGGCTGCAAAAAAGGGATACTGTACGACCGATTATAATTGCATCAGAGGTGCAAATGAAGGCATGGAGGAAGATTAAGAGATTATTCAATATTACGCTTGTAATGAAAGTGAAATAACAAAGCGAATTAGTGCAAATTAAGTTGTCTTCACTAGTTATATTGGTGGCCTTCATGTCAGAGGCAGTGACTCAGTCAAAAAACATGTGTATGGACTGTAGTTTTATAGGTATTAAGGAAACTATACATGACTAGTTGTTGGTTTGCTTTGATGCATCGCTTTGTAACAAATATATTTTACTGTTGTGAATTAGGAAACTTCACAATCTGAAGCAGTAATATTTAATATCATACTAGAATTAAGTTGACGGTGTTGTTGACAGGCAAATCAGACGGGGCCCTCCTTCAGGACACAGCGGTGCGTCGGTTGCAAGTAACGTTATTTAAAGAACAGTGATTAATGTGTGAAACGGCACACACACACACACACACACACACACCTGAGAGCCACCGAGGCACGTGAGAGCGCGTTACACAGCGCTAGCAAGTGCTCCAACAATTTGAAGGCAAAAAAAGACACTCAGACAGGACAGAGGCTGTTAATCATCCTTTCACAGAAAGGGAGGAGAAAACAAGATGAAGAGGGCATCATCATAGCTGTCTCTCTCTCTCTCTCTCTCTCTCTCTCATCTCTTTATCTTTATTTGCTTTTCTGTCACTCCTAGACATTTCAAGAGGTCACTTTATTCTGTAATCGATACTGATAAAAAAAAATATCATATGGTTAAATTAGCTTATTTTTGTGCCCTATTACCTTTATAAAAAAGCATTTGTGCCATTTCATAATTTCATAATGCAGTGACATTAATGCTATGGTACTTTTAAATATATAGTGCTATTTTATTTTAGTGTGTTTTGAACCTGGAAATAAACTAAAACTTTTAGGATTTTTACTATTTAAAAAAAACTGATGCTATTGTACTTTTTTTAGTATATTTACATATTTGTTATATATATATATATATATATATATATATATATATATATATATATATATATATATATATATATATATATATATATATATATATATATATATATATATATATATAATGTATTTTTCAGTATATTTAAAAATGTGTGTATATATATATATATATAGATGGATATTATATTTTATATTTCTTTCTTTAAGTATTTACATTTTTCCTTTATTAAAAAAGGAATTGAACAGTGTGCCATTTATTTTCACCCTATATATATATTATATATTTATTGTAAAAAATATGTATACAAATAAATACTACTACTACTAATATATATATATATATATATATATATATATATATATATATATATATATATATATATATATATATATATATATATATATATATATAAATATATTATAATTATATATTAGTAGTAGTATTTATATGTATACATATAAAAAATATATATATATTTTTTGCTTTTTTTTTTACAAAAAAAGGATTTGTCACAATATTTACATTTTATAATATCACAATAATTTTAGTACATTCAACATTATGTACTATGATGTCTAAAAAAAGTAAATACTAGTACTTGGTAGTTTTTATTTGTATCCACATTTTGCTGCATTATTCTCCTGTGTACTGTACTATTGTTTGAAAAATACACTGTATTTGTACACTGTATGCAAATATCGCATCAGCATTAGCTAAATGCGCCGCTGTCAAGGGAGCGCATTTATAACGACCGTCCCACACGTCATCGCCAACCGAGGCATTGCTGGAGTCCGCATTAGTAATAAACCAAAAGGAGCAAATAAACAAAACAAAAAAAGATGCAAAGCTCTTTCATTTTGTGGCCCTGCATGTATCTGCTTCATTTGTTCCCAGTAAATCCTTGAACATCGCCTGACGCATGAGCAATTAAATTTTTTCCCCTGAAAGACTCCGCAGAAGATCAGTGTCTCTCGGCATTACTTAAAAAAAGAAAGAAAGAAAGTGAGATGAAAAAGAGGAAACATCTCCCCTCTAATGAGTAGATCCGCTGTTTGAACAATGGATACAGGCGACTTGTGGAGCACGGTGACATTTCAGTAACGAAAATGGGAAAAAAAGTCTTGATGCTTTGCTTTCTTACTGGTATCACCAGGATATAGACAAATGTCGTAGGCTGTTTTACTATATTTATTTGCATCCATCTTCAGGTGGCATTCGAGGAAATTTGAGATCTTAGTAGATTTTTCATACACTAGGAAAAATGAAAGTATGTACTAGATGTTCATTAAACACTTTTATGTTATTTTCCTTTGAACAAGTGTACTATGTAGAGATGTTATAATGAACACAAAGCGTCCTCTGTAATCTACTCGGCTCATTCATTAAAACTAAACTGCAAAAATGTTTTCCTCAAAAATTACAATAATATATTAATATATACTCATACAGGGACATTTTTCACCCAATATCTTTACTTTTATGGGCATTTAGGGGTATTAGGGTATTTATGAATCTGTGCTGAACCAGTTGAACCAATTCAATGGCCCATCCATAAAGAGAGACATTACAAATTTAATGCTGAATTTTTTTTTTATTTAAAAAAAAAAAAAAAAAAATATATATATATATATATATATATAAAAACAGAGATAGTTATTAAAGGGATAGTTCAAACTGAGACATTTCTCAGAGTATCTTATTTAAATGCAGCTTCTGAATTTTTTTTGCCGTTGTCGTCTAAAAATTTGTTGTTGAATCAAATAATTGTAATTTAATGATTTAAGACTTAAATTGTTTTTTAATGTTTATTTAATTTTCCTGTTATAAGCACTTTAATATTGTAATATGATTATTTAATTTAAAGGTAAATAAATTTAAAAATAAAATAAAAATACAAACATTATATATATATATATATATATATATATATATATATATATATATATATATAATACACATTTGTATTAAACTTTTTATACATAAACTCTTTAATATTTATTTAATATTGTAAAATTGTGTAATTTTTGTTTTGTTTTTTTACATTTAATTTCATATTTATTTAAATTGTTTACAAATATTTAAATTTACTCAAATATTTTAAAGTATAATCAATGATGGGTAAATATAATAAAGCCCGTTGGTTGATTTTGAAAATGGGACAAGGCAGGCTAAAGCTGTGTGCACACTGTGCGATTTTGGCCACGATTTGGCCGTCTGAGACAAATTTAGCAAATCCTAAAAGATTCCTCAGCTCCTAGGCTAAAATCTGAAGTCTTTGGTCGTTAGTTTGACATGTTCACCGGCAGCCGATTAATGAGCGCTGCGATCAAATTTTACCTCAGACGAAATTCTGGCAGTGTCAGAAGATTTGGCACACAATCCTGCAGTGTGACTTCTCCTATGACGTCAAATATCTCGGTTTTTCAAGACAAACTATGACCAAAACAAGAGCTAGAGATTTCTTTGTAGCCAGCATTTCAGTCCCGCGTGTAATGCAGCTCACTGTCACCAAACGCGTCATTCATTGATGATATAAAACTCCAGATGAGTTTTCTTGTGCGGGTCCGTTTTTAGCGCGCCTTCACTATCGTGCAGTCTGGCATTAATGCCAACTGAGATCTTACAGTGTGACATGGCTTACATCAGGGATCATGTTCGTACGGTCTGACAAGGGACATTCGCAAAGGATTTTGAAAAATCGCACAGTGTGCAGGACCCATAACCTCTTCTGAGAATTGTCCAGATGCGCAGTTATCAGCCGATTACAATATTCTCAAAGTGGTCAAATATCTGCCAACTTGTAAAATACAAAAACAAAAACAGACTGAGCGCACTATTGAGCGGGTGTAAAATTGTCACATTTTTCACATTTTTGGTTGACAGTTATTGGGGTGAAAAAAGCCGTAAGGCTACAAAAGTGTACAATATGGATCTTTTTAAATTCTTATTGCCTCATTGATTAGGAAACAAATGGGTCATACCTTCAATGACATCTTGCTGAGCTCAGGACGTTGGGTAAATTTAATTTAGAGGAGCAGCTTGATTAATACAAGGCTTATATTAGTTGTTTATTGGGGTCTGAAATGAATGGCTGTTTTAAATAAACCCCTGTATGCCGCAATGGGGCTCCACACGGCTCTGCTTCGGGATTGAGTTTTCATGCCGTCTGGCTGCCAGTGTGAAATTGGTCGTTGAGTTCAGGTGTGCGGGAAATTATATTGAGCAATGTGCACTGGCTAGGAAGCCCAGCTTTCACAATATTGCCTGGATCAATACGTGCCTCTCCGGACATCGGTTTAGGGAAGAAATTAAAAACGTGATGCTGAGGGTAATTATTTAGAGAATGACTTTCTGATGTTCTGTGGTCTGGATAGGTTAGGTCATCGTCACTGAACTCTGAAAGCGTGAGTTCGATATGCCTTATTAGTTTTCATTTCTCTTTTGCAGGTGTATGATTGCAGATGAGGTAAGAGCGATTTCCTTTTCTCTACTCAGATCCAATTCGTTTTCCCAGAGACTCCTCAGACCTCTAACCATTTTCCCCAACAGATGGGTTTGGGAAAGACGATCCAGGCCATTTCTGTGGCGTATATCTTTAAACAGGAATGGCCTCTGCTGATTGTGGTTCCTTCATCTCTCAAATACCCTTGGATTGAAGAGCTGGAGAAGTGGATTCCCGAACTCGACCCCAGAGACATCAACTTGGTGGAAAGCAAGAGTGATACAATGTATGACAAGAAAGTGACAACCACTTTTATTTTCTCCATTGAGAAATTAATTCTTAGCATTAAGATCTTTAAGAGATTAACTTAAAGGGTTTGTTCAGCCAAAAATGAATTTAATTTCATTAATGACTCACCCCAATGTCGTTCCAAACCCATAAGACCTCCGTTCATCCACGGAACACAGTTCAAGATATTTTAGATTTAGTCCGAGGGCTTTCTGTCCTTTGAATGTGTGTGTACACTTGCTGTCCACGTCCAGAAGGTAATGAAAACATCATCAAAGTAGTCCAAATGTGACATCAGTTGTTTAGTTAGACTCTTTTGAAGCGTCGGAAATACATTTTGGTCCAAAAATAACAAAAACTACGACTTTATTCAGCATTGTCTTCTCTTTCGTGTTCCTCAAATAAAGAATCAAACGGTAATGAATCAGTGGATTGAGTCATGATTCGGATCGCGTTCCAAACTGGCAAAGTGTTGAAATCACGTGACACTGGCGATCCAAATCATGAATCAATATGCTGATTCATGACCGTTTGATTCTTTGGATGTTTTCATAACCTTTCTGGACGTGGACAGCAAAGTGTGCATACACTTACATTCAAAGGACAGAAAGCCCTCGGACTAAATCTAAAATATCTTAAACTGTGTTCCGAGGATGAACGGAGGTCTTACGGCTGTATATACACACACACATTATATTAACATATACACTAAGTTATTTTAGATGAGGTTAATCCCGATTAATCGATTTGACAGCACTAACACACATATATTGTATAAACACAAACGTATGTTAGATGCAGTTAATCACAATTAATCAATTTGGCAGCACTATAATTAAAATAAATATTTCAGTTTTCAAACAAATTAAAATTCCAAACAAATTAAATATTTAATGTAAAATATGTTAAATTTAAAAGATAAAAATTACATAAAATATAAATGTTTTCATTATTATTTGTATTTTATTTATTCAACTATTCACAAAGCGCACACAATCTGGAAAACATGGCATGCTATTTTAAGCGATATATATTAAACTTCACATAAACATAAGTGTTGTTAAAGTGGAGTAAGTTTAATTCCTTGTAAATATTAGCTACATTTTGCCAAACACCCTATAGGCATCTAGGGTAATCGATAGTTTAAGTTTGTTTTGCAGTCTCTGAAAAAAAAAGGACATCAGTTCGTAATTCATTGCGATCCAGTGGACCGTACTAGAGGACGTCTGTACTGGTGGCAGAGAGATTTTTTTGCTCAAAATGAAAGATTGATTCTTTCAGACTGTGTGTGAATTTAATCATAGTGGCAAAATTGATTCATGAAATTTATGACTGAGTATGACTTTGCAGAAGCCTCCGGAAAAGTTAGGAAGAAATCTCTTCCTCTTTGTGTGCTACATTTTTATGAGTAGCTTTAGAAAGTTATGAAAACCATTCTTGCAGATTTTCAGCCTGTAGAAATACAAAACAGAAGTAAAAATCTCCTGCTCAGTGACTACAAAATTATACCACAATTACACCGCAGATGTATGAAATCAAATCACCGCCCCAGAGAGATATTAAACAAATCCTAAATTATCTCACCTTTTACAGATACGAATCTTCCATGAAGAATACTTTAGCTCTATCTTAGGATACAGAGAGAGCTTATAAGAGCTGCCCTTCCACAGAGGATGCTGGGATTGATTGTACAGCCCATGCAGTCAGAGGGTCATGTTGTCTTTTTGCCTGTTATTGATGCTTCTAAAAAGAGGCTCACAAATTGCTCTGTTTACCCTGAGAATTCTGGCCCGGGGTTGAGTCGACCTGTAAAGTCGTTACCATGGCAACATCTCCCTCCGAGCTTGATGAAGGCCTGTCAGCATGGTGAATGATATTTTAACTCTAATGGCTCATAGTGCACGAACATCATTTCCTCCCAGCATACTGCTGGCGTCTTTACACAGTCTGTAACTGAAAACTATGAGGCTAAAAAGCATAAAATGCTTTTACAACCTTGTGGCTCTGATAAAAAACACCCATATTACAAACTATTATAAATATTGCTAAGTGAACACAGTATCTGTTGTGATGGATTTGTAAGTTACGACTTACTAGTGTGTTGTGAGCAAAAATTGGTTTTGTTTTAGACCAAAAAAAATTAACAGTGTACTTACACTAAGTGCAAATAGCCCGCCTTTTCAGCAGATGCTATTTCCACTAATTCCTCCCACTGACGTCTGGATTGTCAGTAGTAGCAATAGTGTAGGGAATAAGGCACGTGCTAGAAAATTGACCCGATTCAACCCTTTTTCCCATCACATATCAGATCGGAAAGACATTTATTTTCAATATAAATGTAAGAAAATAGTCAAAACTGAAAATAGTGTCACGTGTATTTAATTATAAAGAGTTTATCAGTTAGGGGTAGGTGGCATCCATTTAATAATTGTAATAAATATAATCATTTATACTCTATATTATTATTGCATATCGTTAATGTACAGCACTGAGGTGCGAATAGTATCTGCCAATATTTAAAAGTATAAATAGGTAGAGTCTTTCACAAAGAAAATATGATATTTACTCTTATTGCAAAGAAAATACGATATTTTCCCTTGGTGTAAATGTAATTTATCGCCAAGAACTAGCACTATTTTCACTTGGTGGTAAGAAGTGTAAAGTGCAACTAACTATATTCGTTTATAGTTATTTTTGACATTCGTTTGCCCCATCCCCAACGGTATTTTGATGCATTTTTACCAAACCAAAAATTATTCAGACTCCAGATATAATTTTTTTACTAGTCGTTTCATTTATGTAAGTAAGGATAGCAAAATAAAGTAAACTATGACACAGTGGACTACCAGTACAATTTATAAAAATCTTCGATCAAAATGATTCAGACACTTTGACCTGACCATGGTTTGCTTAAAGGGTTAGTTCACCCAAAAATGAAATTCCTTTTGATGACTCACCCCAATGTCGTTCCACAGCCGTAAGACCTCCGTTCATCCACGGAACACAGTTTAAGATATTTTAGATTTAGTCCGAGGGCTTTCTGTCCTTTGAATGTAAGTGTGTGCCCACTTGCTGTCCACGTCCAGAAGGTAATGAAAACATCATCAAAGTAGTCCATATGTGACATCAGTTGGTTAGTTAGACTCTTTTGAAGCGTCGACAATACATTTTGGTCCAAAAATAACAAAAAATATAACTTTATTCAGCATTGTCTTCTCTTCCGCGTTTGTTTTCAAACCTCAAATAAAGAATCAAACGGTCATGAATCAGCAGATTGATTCGTGATTCATATCGCCAGTGTCACGTGATTTCAGCAGTTTGACATGCGATCCGAATCATGATTCATGACCGTTTGATTCTTTATTTGAGGAACACGGAAGAGAAGACAATGCTGAATAAAGTCAGTTTTTTGGGGGTTTTTTTGACCAAAATGTATTGTCGATGCTTCAAAAGAGTCTAACTAATCAACTGATGTCACATATGGACTACTTCGGATATTTTCATAACCTTTCTGGACATGGACAGCAAAGTGTGCATACACTTACATTCAAAGGACAGAAAGCCCTCGGACTAAATCTAAAATATCTTAAAATGTGTTCTGAAGATGAACGGAGGTCTTACGCCTGTGGAACGACATTGGGGTGAGTCATTAATGAAAGAAATTTCACTTTTGGGTGAACTAACCCTTTAAGTGTTTTTTCTTTAATTGCTGATGTGACCTTTTACACCACAGACTGAACAAAATTAAGCATTGCTTGGTCATTGGTTGACCTAAATTGGTATTATCTAATTGTGTACTTGAATGTTACAACTGATTGGTTGATTGTAATCCATTACATACCTTTCTATTAAAGTTATCAGACATTATCAAGAGGAATTTGTTGTCATATTGTATTACCATTTTCTAAACTATAGCGAATAAACTGTGATAATGTTATAAAATGTTGAAAGTATTTGATTACATTTTGGTTTGAGTGTATTGTTTATTTATTTTTTAAAGTGACCGGTTTAACAATGGAATCTGCAAAATATCTGTAACTTGAAGCATTTTCCAAGTACGTCTGGTATTTTTAAAACTAATATTAATGTTAATATAATATTTTCCACATCTGTCACCTTGGTTACATCAGCAGAAATGTTGTTTTAGAAATGGAGAGCTATTTTTGTGGTGTTACGTACATTGATGGCTCACAAGCAAATCAGGTACATCTATTGAGAAAGTGAATATAAATTTGTTGCACATTTGAATGAAGTTCTTTTCTTTTCGTTTCAAGGAGTATCAGCACTAGCAAAGTGACAATACTGGGTTATGGACTGCTCACGACGGACGCACGCGCCCTACTGGAGGCCCTGAACAAGCAACGCTTCGGCGTCATCCTGGTGGATGAATCCCACTACCTGAAATCTCGCAACGCAGCTCGTAGTAAAATACTGGTGCCAATCATTCAGAACGCCAAGCGTGCCATCCTTCTAACTGGCACCCCGGCGCTGGGCAGACCAGAGGAGGTATGGTTTCCTCCA
This sequence comes from Pseudorasbora parva, assembly GCF_024679245.1. Taxonomy (NCBI): domain Eukaryota; kingdom Metazoa; phylum Chordata; class Actinopteri; order Cypriniformes; family Gobionidae; genus Pseudorasbora; species Pseudorasbora parva. The sequence goes on along the minus strand of NC_090185.1, from coordinate 17,309,514 downwards.
AATCTGTTTGTCATTTGCTTTGATTTATTAAGCCATTTGTAATATGCGGCACGGTTTTGTTTGAGCTAAACCAGGAGGAGATCTTGTCATTAGCTGACATATTTCCCATCCTCCAGTCATCGCTCATGTCCCCCAAAATTGCATGTACGATAATATCATAAACTAAAAGTTTTGATAAGTTTCACCACTGAATATTATCACTAAGTTATTAAAATCATTTATTTTTACCATTGTACTACAACTCACTATAAAATGACCAGATTATTACATGAAGTTCTTGTTCCTGTGCGGCACATTAGTTTGTGTTAGGAATAAACATTTATAGTCGTTCTAATTTCTTTTGTAAAGTGACAGCTTGAAATTTGTCACGCAGTTACTATCTCTCTGGTCCTAATGACCCACTTGCAGCAAAATTAAATTAATCAATCAAACAAGAGATCGTTTTCAACGTTTATCCTTTTATACGACACAGCCCAATAATTTGACACCAGTGACATCCCATTTGATGTGGTTTTGTCCACCTTGTTCTGTTTGGCTCGATATTACGCTGGCGTGGGTGTTTATTTAACCCAGTGACCTCTATTGAAGGGGAATATCAATGCCAAGGGGTGATGTGAGTAAAAATAAGGGGATTTTAAGTGATTTTGGAGCTACGGCTCTGAATGAGAAGGAAGGAAGAGAGAGAGAGAGAGAGCTCTCTTTCTGAGGTCTCAAAAGCACAACGCTCATCTCTGCTGTTATTACTCTGTCCAGAGGTGTGCCGGCAATATTTGTAGTTTGCACAAACATCGTCGTCCTCGCACATCTCGCTCTGTTCCTGTCTCTCTTCCTCTCTCTTTCTCTTTTTTCCAATCCCCTTCTCTCTTACATTTTCTGTCTCTTTGCTTTCATGTCCTAATCTTTATTCATAGCAGTTTTAAAACTGCTTTATGAATCTGAAAACAAATCTGAATTCTAGTATATAGTGGACACTATATTTAAAGGTGTCATGAACTGGCTATTTTTATATTTTTATACTGTTGTCTGAGGTCACCTAATGATATTCGTGTGGTTTTTACATTCAAAACATCATAACTAATAAGTAATAGGCTATTTTCTACACTGGTTTTGAGGCTCTCGCCAAAACGCTGGGTTCTGATGGGCGTGCTGCACTGGAGACTTGGAAGTAAACGCCCACGGCTAGGATTGGATAAGATTTGCATATTTAATGAGCTTCAACTCCGCTGTCAGTTCAGTTCACATGAGAGAGGAGAGATTGAGGGAGAAGCGGCAACCGGAATGACTTTCTCGATCAAAGGGCTTGTAAATGTTTATATCAAACAAACACAATAATTTATTTATTGTTCATCCACCTGCGATTGATTGGACTATTATTTTTATATTACACATAGCCCGCAAGATCGGACGATATAAGCGGCAACTGTGCGTACGCGCGCCGCCCTTCAAATGTCAACTTGAGAGAAACAGAGAGAATAGCAGAACAAGAACGGATTATAATGAGATTCATCGGCCTGCCGGGCTTTGCGAGCCCTGGCCCATACGTATCTGAGTCCAGCGTGATAAAGTTATGCTCTGTTAGACACATACACATTTGCAAAACGATCTATAACAATGCAATACTATCACATATAAAAACACGTTTTACTCACATAAGTGTGTTGCACCATTCCTGTCGGATCCAAATCTAGCATCGACCGGAGATTGAAATGAAATGAAGTGAACACCACTGTCTTCCCCACGTGAGCTGGAACTTCATTAAAAATAAAGTTCGACCACACATTCCTAATATTAGGAGGATCCGAAGGAAGCTTATGCAGCGGTTGTGTTCTTTCACAACCAGGAATAGTGCAATACCTTAATAAAACGTCATAAAACTATTGTTATGAGAAGAGTGAATTTCTCTGCAAATCATTCGCAAAACCATTCTTACGAGCAGGGCCGTAATCACCATAGACATCTCCTCAAATAATTAGAAATGGCCAAATTGCTGTCTCACTGTCAGAATCAGTGAGATGGCCTATCAAATCAAAGAAGGCAGGGATTACTGGTAATGCAAATTCCAGCATGACACTCAAAGGGTTAGTTCACCCAAAAATTAAAATTCTGTCATAAATTACTTATCCTTATGTCGTTCGACACCCATAAGACCTCCGTTCTTCTTCGGAACACAAATGAAGATATGTGTTGAAATCCAATGGCTCGGACAGGCCTTCATTGACACCAGTCATTTCCTTTCTCAAGACCCATAAAAGGCACTATTTGGTCCAACCGCCAAAACTGCTGAAATCACGTGACATTGGCGTTCCAAATCATGAATCGATACACTGATTCATAACGGTTCGAAGCATTGTTTTGAAATCAACCCATCACTATATAAGTCATTATTTAGTTGTTGTTTTTTTGCGCACAAAAACTATTTTCGTCGCTTCATAAAATTATTGTAGAGCCACTGTAGTGAGATAGGCTTTGTAACGACGTCTTTAGTGCCTTTATGGGTCTTGAGAGAGGAAATGAAATTTGGTGTCAATGAAGGCCTGTCTGAGCCATCGGATTTCAACACAAATATTTTCATTTGTGCTCCGAAGATGAATGGAGGTCTTACGGGTGTCGAACGAAATGAGGGTAAGTGATTAATTACAGATTTTTCCATTTTGGTTATGCTTTGGTTAAAAGTTATAGCAGTGAAAAAATGCTTGTTTTATGAATGAAGCCTACTGAACAGACTGTAATTCCACTCCTCAAAGCCTTGGTTTTATTCATGTTGTATTATCTATTCTGTTTGCTCTGACTGTTTTTTAAAGCTGTACTACCAGTCACTGATGGCCAGTTAATTGACCAATACATTATATAGGAAATGCTTAAGGCTTCACTTTGAGGGATGGTACATTCTGTGTACTTTCCTAGTATATTGTGAGAGCTGCTATTTTCCTTCTTGAAAATGTTCACACAAAAATGTAAAGACCTCTCAAGATGACCCTTGTGTGTATATTATAGGAGTCTCAACCTCTATTGCTTCCCTAATTCCCCTGGAACGTCTTACTGGACTTCTTATGAAAGACAGTGTTTTCTTAATTCATCAAGATAATCGCTGTTTGGTTTATACTAACTGAGCATAATGTGCACTGTGAGACTTTCTCTTAGAGGAAACGTGTTTGCAATTTATGAACTTAATACCTGACTTAATCAGCTTTAATCAGCAGAGTATTCGTATGCACCAGCTATAAACAGAAATATGCTGACTAATTTTCAATAAATTCATAATTGCAAAGGTCAGATGTATGAACGTGTCCCTCTTTTTAATGGTATTTGTTCCCATTTGGAAGTTGCTACTGTAAAGTTAGTTCTGTATGTGACATTTATGATGTCATATTGTTTGATGTTTTGTCATCTTCCTTTCTCTTTCAGCTCTTTATGCAGATTGATGCTTTGTTTCCAAAGAGATTTGGAACCTGGAGCGACTACGCCAAAAAATACTGCAATGCACACTACAAGTAAAAACCTTTATTTCCCCCCCCCAAAAAAAACATTGCATAAAAATGAGCTACAAATGCACACTTCAGAATATCTGACAGCTGGATTTGACTTGCACTGTATCTACACTGGACACGAGCAGCGTGACAAAAGAAAAAATATAACCCATTATAATCAGTGATGTTGTCTACACTGGATGCGACGCAACACCACAAATCTCCGATAATAAACTGATGCCTCGTTCTATTTATGACATGCTGACATTAAAGACACATTCTTTGCAATGGCCGCTTTGTAGCATCTAGTATAGCCCCTTATACCGCTTCCAATACATCGGCCAAACAGAAAAACTCATTGGCCGATTTAAAAAATGCCAAATATTGGCCTTGTTGTTTAGCATCAATGCCATGCAGTTTAAAGGAACACTCCACTTTTTTTGAAAATAGGTTGATTTTCCAAGTCCCTTAGAGTTAAAGAGTTGAGTTTTACCGTTTTTGAATCCATTCAGCCGATCTCTTTATCTGGCAGTAGCACTTTTAGCATAGCTTAGCATACATCATTGAATCGGATTGGACCATTAGCATCACTCTTAAAAATGACCAAAGACTTTATTTTTTCAAAGATAATATTTTTCCCATTTAAAACTTGACCCTTCTTTAGTTACATTGTGTACTAAGTTTAGATTTTTAGACCGATATAGATTGGAACTATTCTCTCATTCCTGCGTTATAATCAGGGAACTTTGCTGCCGTATTATGGGTGAAGCAGCGGAGTGATATTACGCAGAAAATATTTCCTAGCTATATCGGTTTAAAAAAATTAGCAACTTTTCATTTTCCGTTGGTCTTAGTAGACGATGTAACTACAGAAAAGTAAAAAAAAACAAATTGAACACGATGCTAATGGTCTAATCTGATTCAATGATGTATGCTAAGCTATGCCAAAAGTGCAACCGCCAGATACAGAGATCGGCTGAATGGATTCAAAAACGGTAAAACTCACCTGTTTAACTCTAAGGGACTTGTAAAATAAGCCTATTTTCAAAAAAAGTGGAGTGTTCCTTTATGTACAATCCAAACAATAAACATTTATTTAAATTGAAGTAGGGGAGTTTGATTATATATCGTCTACAATAATATCGTAATTGCTGTTTTAACAATCTGCGATCTGACATTATCGAGTATATCCCTCACACCCAGAGAGTGCACGCATCACTTTGTGATTTAGTCTATTAAAATGCTAAAATGTCCTCAAAAAGGTGGCAAAAATGACCCTGTATGTATTTTATATTTAAATAATTTAATATAGGTAATTAATATCACATGAAGAGTGCTGTTTTTATCCAGATATCGGCCTGAAAACAAATGTGATATTGATTTTAGAAGTTTAATAAACCAGAAGTTAATATTGCTCTGTTTCGATGTTTCATGTTTAAAACATCAAAACATTATACATTTGTAAATTCAGGTTTATGTCAACTCTTTATATCAATGAGCGCAGAAAACTAATTTGCAGCCAGGGCATCTAGCAACTCTCCGTTGGCTTGCGAGCTGGAAAAACCAAACTCTTGTCAGGCCAATCATATCGTGTTTAGAGTCGGTGAGCGGGCTTAACATAATGACGGCAGAGTTGTGACGGTTCCGCGTGGCGAACGGCGGTCTTTCGAATAGGCTTTGGCCGCTACTCTGGAAGGCTTGGAGTTAAGCTTTTCTTTGAGAAAAGAACTGCACTGAAGTCAGTTAAAAAAGGAATATGTGTTTGGAGTTTTAATAATACAATTTGAATCTATGCTCTGGTTGGTTGTAGCTCTATCCTATTGGGTGCAGAGGGACTTTGAAAGACCAATGCTCATCCTGCATCCAACATCTTGATTTGGGTCTGGCTTGTCAGAATAGAAATGTACTTGTCAACTTCCGTATTTTTTCACTTTTCATATCACAGTGCATTCTGGGATGTTTTTCTCAAAATATACATGTTACACTAACTCAAAATTTGGTAAAGAAAATAGGGATACACAATACATCGACCACCATATTGGTACCGGCCATTATATATTTTAATTTTAATTTTATCATTATCGGCCAAAAAAGAAAAGTCTGATATATTATAGCACAAATCTATCATATAGGCTACAAAAAATTAAAATTATATAATTGTGTGCTTGGGATATGGCTTTTAATGGTGAGACTTTTTTATGTGTAGTCAGGCTCTCAAGAATTATATAGAAAATTGGATCTAGATTTATCAGACAGAATTTCGTTATCAGCTTTCAAATTTAAAGAATTGTCGGTTATTGTATCGGCCAAAATTTTCATATGAGTGCATCTCTAATAACATGTAAATGCATTTAAAAAATGTATTTTACACTGGTAACACACCTCTACGATGCTTTAAAATGTAGACAGTTGGCTAGGTTTTGGTGCAGAGCTAATTTGTTTGTGTGTGTGTGTGCAGTAGCGACATTAATGTGAAGCCGAAATATGAGTTGTGTCATGAAGATGAGTGGTGTTCAGAACATCTAAGAGGAGATTTGTCCCTCTGTTCTTCTTATCAAATCTACAGAGGAGAAATGAAACGACAGCGATTCACACAAGGGTCTCCGAGTACAAATTAATCTACCGAGGAAAAAGCTCTGCCACTCGAAAGCGTGCACACAAGTTCCTGTCAATCATTCGGAGACGCAGTCGTAAATATAAAATATTCATAATTAAATCTCTCGCACACACATTTAGGACGGAAAAGGTCTCATTACAATGATAATACCTGAGGACTGTGGTGAAATGAGGTGGATATACAGCAAAAGTGTGTTGCATGAATAAGTAAAATGCCTGTGTTTACTTGTGCAGGTTTTTCGGGGCCAGACGGCAGTGGGACTGTCGCGGCGCTTCTCATTTGGATGAGTTGCACCAACGTCTGAGTGAGATTATGATTCGTAGACTGAAGAATCAGGTGCTGACTCAACTGCCGCCCAAAATACGTCAGCGAATTCCCTTCGACCTTCCCAAAGATTCTGCCAAGGTATGCAGTGAATGTTTCAAAACTAGTTTCTAAGGGTCTAACAGCTTCACAGAACATAAAGTCATGTAACCATGTTATTATTATAATTTATTTAATTTTTTGCTGTTTATTATCGTAATATCTTGGAAGTTACTACCATGGTACATGAATTTCAGGTGGCATGGTAAAAACTAGGGCTGGGTATTGACAAAAATGTCACAATTTGTTTCGATTACGATTCACAAGCTTGCAATTTGATTGGATTTCAATTAAATATCGGAAATATTGGTTATTTTAGATATATATCAGGTACAATACCTGGCGAATTTTCTCAAGGAAAACAAATCTTTGAACTAATGCTGTAAACTACGGGAGTCAGTTGTAGCCTACTATACTATAAAAGATAAAAATGAACTGATTTGTATACAAACACTTA